>NC_058131.1:499133723-499339807 GCF_016433145.1 Gracilinanus agilis | reverse complement strand
ATAAAGCAGCAGTCATCAAAACAATATGGTACTGGCTAAGAGACAGAGAGGAGGATCAATGGAATAGACTGGGGATAAATGACATCAGCAAGACAGTGTATGATAAACCCAAAGAGCCCAACTTTTGGGACATGAATCCACTATTTGACAAAAACTGCTGGGAAATTTGGAAAACAATATGGGAGAGATTAGGTCTAGATCAACATCTCACACCCTACACCAAGATAAATTCAGAATGGGTGAACGACTTGAATATAAAGAGGGAAACTATAAACATGTTAAGTGAACACAGAATAGTTTACTTGTCAGATCTCTGGGAAAGGAAAGACTTTAAAACCAAGCAAGAGTTAGAGAAAATTACAAAATGTAAATTAAATGGTTTTGACTATATTAAACTAAAAAGTTTCTGTACAAACAAAAACAATGTAGTCAAAATCAGAAGGGAAACAACAAATTGGGAAAAAATCTTTATAACGAAAAACTCCGACAGGGGTCTAATCACTCAAATATACAAGGAGTTAAAGCAATTGTATAAAAAATCAGGCCATTCCCCAATTGATAAATGGGCAAGAGACATGAATAGGCAATTTTCAGGTAAAGAAATCAAAAGTATCAATAAGCACATGAGAAAGTGTTCCAAATCTCTAATAATCAGAGAAATGCAAATCAAAACAACTCTGAGGTATCACCTCACACCTAGCAGTTTGGCTAAAATGAAAGAAGGGGAGAGTAATGAATGCTGGAGGGGATGTGGCAAAATTGGGACATTAATGCATTGCTGGTGGAGCTGTGAACTGATCCAGCCATTCTGGCTGGCAATTTGGAACCATGCTCAAAGGGCTATAAAAGAATGCCTGCCCTTTGACCCAGCCATACCATTGCTGGGTTTGTACCCCAAAGAGATCACAGATAAACAGACTTGTACGAAAATATTCATAGCTGCGCTTTTTGTGGTGGCAACAAATTGGAAAAGGAGGGTATGTCCTTCAATTGGGGAATGGCTGAACAAACTGTGGTATATGTGGGTGATGGAATACTATTGTGCTAAAAGCAATAATAAACTGGAGAAGTTCCAGGCGAACTGGAGAGACCTCCGGGAACTGATGCAGAGTGAAAGGAGCAGAGCCAAAAGAACTCTATGCACAGAGACTGACATTCTGTGGTAAAATCGAATGTAATGGACCTCTGAACCAACAGCAATGCAATGACCCAGGACAATTCTGAGGGATATATGGTAAAGATGCTGCCCACATTCAGAGGAGGTACTGCAGGAGAGGAAACATATAGGAAAAACAACTGCTTGAACGCATGGGTTGGGGTGGACATGATTGGGGATGTGGACTCAAAACTACCACACCAATGCAACTACCAACAATTTGGAAATTGGTCTTGATCAAGGACACATGACAAAACTAGTGGAAATGCGCATTGGTAGGGGGGGTGCGGGGGGGGGGTTTGAAGGGGAAAGGAGGAGCATGAATCATGTAACCATGTTAAAAATGAATATTAATAAATGTAAAATAAAATAAAATAAAATAAAATTTAAAAAACAAAAAACAAAAAACAAAAAACAAAAAAACATCCCTTGCAGATCAAGTATTTCAGATAGTTTCCCACTTTTTCTCTTACCTAAGTTAAACCTGTGTCTCCTGTGTTCCCTTGAAAAACTGTTTTCAGTAAATAATAGTAAGTTATCATGCTATTTGTTCAACTTAATGCAGTCTAATTTTAACAGGGACTTTCTGGCGATCTTACCCTTACGAGGAGGCTTTGTTTGCAGGCAGCATAGCTGACTGGTAGTGAAACTATTAGAAGTCTCAGTTGGATAAAATGCTTCTTGTATACCTAAAATCACAAAAATAGAACCCACTCAGAGAACTTGCACTAATTGTACGATAGCCTTCCTCAAATTTCTGTAGTATCTATGGGAACCAGTGTAATGGAGTGGGAAAAATGCACTGAATTTGTAGTTAGGAAATTGAGATTAGAATTCTGACTGCCTTTTTTTAAAGCTATAGGGCATTGAGGTCTTGAAAGTGATTCACAAGTATATTCCTATGACATGTTCATAACGAGCCTAGAAAATAGGTTCTTTCTCCATTTTACAGGTGTAGAAATTGAGACAGAAAGAAGTTAAGTGATTTACCCAGAGTAACAGCAAGTAAAGTGTCTGAGGATGGATATGAAATTCCGTCTTCTTGACTCCAGGTTCAACATTCTATCCATTGCTCTACTTATCTACCTTTTTAATACTTATGTAACTTTGAGTAACTTCCTCTCCCTGAGCCTCAGTTTCATCATCTGTTAAATGAGGGTACTATTCAGTGCTAAGTCACAGAATCCTACAATTAGAAGTACCATGATATGTGGCTAAGGTACAATGCCTAGCTCAATTTCACTAACTTGAATGACTTAAAAATACATCTATAACTCAAAAACATAAAAGATTTCTCTTAAATGGAAAAAGGTCTCAGTTTCTGTTGGAAATTCTATGGTATCCCATCATTCTTCCTGAATATGGTCAGGCTGTTAGCCCTTGTGTTTTTTTTTTCCATCAGGGTTTCTACCACTGGATCCTCTTTAACAATAAGGAGGGAAAGAATAGTATAATTTCTCATCTTTGTATTCATAGGCCTTAAAAATATTATATACTCAAGAAATACTGGATAAGCACACAAGTATAATTATCCTTGTTTTGCAGACGATGATATTTGATTCAATAATTCAACAAACAGCAGAGTGAAAAAAGCAGAACCAGGAGAACATTATACACAGAGACTGATACACTGTGGTAAAATCGAACGTAATGCACTTCTCAACTAGCAGCAATGCTATGATCCAGAACAATTCTGAGGGACTTATGAGAAAGAACTCTATCCACATTCAGAGGAAGAACTGTGGGAGTAGAAACACAGAAGAAAAACAATTGCTTGAACCTATGGGATGATGAAGATATGATTTGGGATGTAGACTCTAAATGACCACCCCTGTGCAACTATTAATAATATGGAAATAGGTCTTGATCAATGACACATGTAAAACTCAGGGAAAGAGAAAGAACATGAATCACGTAACCATGGAAAATTTTTCTAAAAATTAAAGAAGAAATACTAATTAAAAAATAATTCTACAAACATTTTAATTAACTATTAAATCTCAGGCACTGAGGATTTAAATATGAATAATGAAGCAATCATTATTCTTTTAAAAATGAATAATAATATTTTATTTTTCCTCAATTACATGTAAAAACAATTTTAAAGTTTGATTTTAAAAGTACTTAGCAATTGTCACAATCTGTTGCCAGGATTATACTCTTTCCCAAAACAATTGTTTCCAGCTTGGTTGTGTAGGGAAAAAAAAGCTAAAAGAATGGTCTCTATTTAAAACTTTATTAAAAGAAAAGAAAACCAGAACCACATGAGTTGCCTAGCTAAAACTGACTAGAGCCACTGGGTAGATGGGCATGATGATCTTATTGATCTCCCTCAGGTCCTATCCCAGCTTGTAACTTCTGTCTGGCTTTCACACTGGTAATATTAGATGGTTATAGGCAGATTGGCAAGCTTCCAATAACCCATCTTCTAGCAAGGCTCAGTCCCTTCTTCCCCTCCAGTGAAATAGTATACTACCTGTTCTTAACAATTTGAGCTGGCTTTCTCAATTGATATGTTAAGGAGACTTTGATATTCTCCCTCTGTTTTTAGGATCTGTTCAGACTTGAGAATATATCTGGTTTTCTTCCTCCACCTTATGAAAAAGCTGTCAGCAGGGCAGCTGTGTGCCTACTATCTTGTTCTGCTTATACTTAAATGTAGGTTCAATTTTGTAATCATATCTGTGCCTAATAAATTTATGCCTGCTTCAGGAATGAAAAGAAACTGTGCAAATCCTTTTTCCTGTTTAATTATCACAATCACTGGTTGAGTCATGGAGCCAGAAAAACTTTCTCCCTTTACCTTGGATACAATTAGCTTCTGATCACTCAGCTGAGCTCCTTGGGGTAATAAAATGAAAGATGACCTTGCTGCTCCCATGTCAATCAAGAAGGCAACTTCTACCTCCTGGCTCCCCATTTGTAAGGTTATCAAGGGGTCTGGGTGGGTTTCAAAAGGCCCTTCACCCTGTCAATCCTCTCTTCCTGAGAGAGTAGATCTTATGCTCTTTCTCTAAGTTAGGGCATCTCCATTTAATATGCCCCTCCTCACCACAGTTATAGAATATTAAGGGAGCTCTTACTTTTTCTGGGGACTTCCTGACCCTTCATCTCTCTCTTTCTTTCAGAGGAGCCACCCTCTTCTAACTTGCCCATCCTTTTTGTCTTCCTCTTTCACTGCCTGTCTCAATCTGGCATGCTCATTCTGTATAACCTCTCTCATGACTCTAACAAGGGCTTTATTCCTTCCCTTTTCTTCATCTTCTTCTCTTCTGACATGGACTAGCTGAGCTTGCTGAAGCAATTGGTCCAGAGGTCTTGTAACCCATTCCACTGTCTTGTTGAGCTTCTTACAAATTTCTGGCCATGCATTATTTACA
Source organism: Gracilinanus agilis (assembly GCF_016433145.1). Taxonomy (NCBI): domain Eukaryota; kingdom Metazoa; phylum Chordata; class Mammalia; order Didelphimorphia; family Didelphidae; genus Gracilinanus; species Gracilinanus agilis. The sequence continues at coordinate 499,335,271 of NC_058131.1, read as the reverse complement.
AAGCAGGTCTTTAAGAGACCTGATCCAACCAGGTCAGTCAAATCCACACCCAAATACTTATTAAATGCCTCTTTTAAACTATTTATGAACTCAGGAGTTTCATCCTTTTTCTGCTTGGTGACATAGAGCTTATGCAGATTCAGACTTTGTAAGACTGCTGTTCTTATACCCTGGACAATCATCTTTCTAAGGCCTCTCATGTTTGTATGTGGGCAGGCTCGTTGTGGGCACAATTTAGATTTCTTATTGGGAATTTCTCGGTGTGATTAGCCACCCCCCTTCAGGATATTCACTCTCCCATGCTCATGTAGCTGCCCTTTTAATATGGCCTCATTCCTCCTCAGTGAATAATTATTTCAAAATGTAAGGGTTAAAATTAAGGTTGGACAAAATATAAGAGAATGTGGTCACTGAAATTAATATATATCTCAAGTCAAAATGACTTTTTTTCAGTCTTATTTACAAAATAGAGGGAAAGAAAAAGGTAGAGAAACAAAAAAGAGGGTAGAATAAGAAATCTAGCTTAACAAGCTAAATATTTGCTCTGGCACCTGACTCTGCTCCAGCAGGGCTCCAGAAGTCCAGCCATAGGGCCCAGAGGTAAATTAAGCAAGGGTATCACGCACTCAACTTCTCTCAAGAGGGAGGCCAATCTGGTGTTAATCTCTCCAGAAGTCAGGAAAGGAAGGTCAGCTTTTTCCACTCACCAATCCAAAGTCCAAGAGGAGAAAATCCAAGAGCAATCTTACCAAATGATCCTCTATCAGCCTTCACATTTTCGAAAGAGCTTGAACACCTTCCTTCACAGGAAGTTCCAGCTATTTTTAAAGACCCTTCTTTTCACCACTTCCTGTGCCTTTCTCCAATTTACAGGGACCAATTGTAGTTTTTAAATTTTCTTAGGACTGCCCAGGGGCAGTCAGTTGTTTCTGAGTTGTCACTCACTTTAGCATGTGGGTTGCCGATCATCCCCTACTTAGGTATTAAGTAGGGGTGTCTTTGCTTTTGGTTGATTATATTTAAAATCAGGCAGGGGAGAGTTAATCCCATCTTAACAAAAATTGCCATTGGCTCTAGCCAGGAATACAAATTTGGGCCTAAAAATTAATCCACTTGCTTCACAATGCCCACAGGATCTTCCAGCAGATTTTTCGTGTTCTTTTTGAAGTTTCTAACTTTAGAGGCACTAAGAAGGGATGTAAATAGCTTTTGCAAATAACCATCTTGTATTGTAAATAGCTTTTGCCAGTAACCATCTTGTGCCAACTGTAGCAAGAGAGGAGTTCAGATTTTAGAATGCCCAAAGCTGGTGTGAGGCAGTCGAAGACTGTTGGAGCACCCCTATAAATAGGAGATGACCCCAAGGCAAAGTGACTCAGTTGTGAGTTAGGTGGGTGAAAAGGGTGGAAGGGGAAAAGCTCTCCAGTCAAACCACAGACTTGTGCTAGCTGACTCACTTTAGGCATCTGCTACTTAGGTCAACTATTCAATCCTGTAATCTGAATTATATTTGACCATCATCAACAACAATATTCATCAAAACCACCAAGAAAGTCATCTCTGAAGATCAACAACTATTTATAACCAGCCAAGTTTAGTTTTGTCATCTAGTAGCTGAACTAGTTCAAGGTTGCTAAGCCAGAGTGGCAGAATTCCATCCAAGGCTTTTCCCCAAGGGAATCTGCCTAGCTGTTTATCAGTTAGTTTTGCTTTAGCTTAATCCTTTAAACCTCTATTCTCACCCATCAATCTTTGATCCTCACACCCTCAAGATATTTCTGTTACCTATAAATTAAATTTAGTTACCTGTTATTGAAATCTGCTTCTAGTATAGTTCATTGTCTCCAAGAAGTTTCTCACTGTCAAGCCTGACAGTTGGGGTTGATTCCCTGGCTGAGGAGGATTTCTCAGGCTAATCATCAACTCTTCTCTGTGATTAATTTTTAATCAATTCGAGATCATCTGTATCAATTTGCAGTCAGATCAATATAACCAATATTTCATCAAGAAGATACTAAGATATATATCTTCAAGGAAACAGTGGTTTTATCCTGTTTTCAGTTGAGAATTCTAACAGTGTCAGTCTTCTGACTCTCCTCAGAGTGAAAAGCTGTCCAGCTGTTGAACAGAGAGCAGCCTGTGAATATTATCCTAACAGGCACTAATGTATCCTGGCCCTTGCCCCAATAGCACTTCTATGAGTGGATACTGCTTAGTAAGTCCTTCCAAAGGAAGATTCATCTGATCCTCTAATAATATCTTAATCTCTGTTACATAGAGGTCTGGTAGAGAAATTGCTGCTGCTGCTGCCTTGGATTGAGACAATGGAGAAGTTGATGGAACTATAGGTGCTATAGGAGGTAACAGTACTGGCTCTTGTGGATCTGGTGTTGGTATGGGAGGGACAGGAGGAAGAAAAGCAGGCAGTGCCTAGGGAGCAGGAGGAAGAGGAAGAGGAGGAGGAGGAGTCAAACACATAGGCAGTAGAGACTTTATTAGGTCCCAAACCTTCTCTAACTCTCCTCTTGGTTTAGACTCACTTCCCTTCTCCTTCTCTGTCTCCTTCCCTATAGCTGTTGCTGCCAATGCTCTTTTTCCCTCTGTCCTTTTACTAAGTACAAAAGTCTCTAAATTTGGGAGCCAGAGGGCAGCATATGCTTTTTCCTCATCATTTATAATCTGTCTCCTACTGATGGTCAAATATAAGCTTTCACAGACTGAATTATCATCTGATCCAAATCTTGGCCAAAGGGTATGGGTCTGAGAGTCAATCTCCAACCCAGCTCACTGAAAACAACAATATTGAACAAAAATCCTCCTGTCAAAATTTGCAAAGTGGGAGAATTCATATCCATATCTGTAATTTGAGCCCCACTGGTCTATTCCTAAGAATTCTAGCTGATTCTTTTCTACTCTGTTCATTTTTATCAATCATGAATTGCTGTTCCCTTCTTTTTAGCCACAGATGATTTCTTTCCCATTTCTCTCTCCATGCAAATTTCTCTGATTTCTGTCTTCTGGCCACAGCTTAATCTTGGCAAACTGCCTAGCAACTTTATCTTTTCTTTCTTCACTTTCTTTCAGCTTTCTCTGCACAGAAAAAGAGTCTTAATATTCTCCTGGATCTAAGTCCATAGCCCTCTTCCCTATGTCTGTCACTCACAGACTAACACTGCCTCTAAGTACTGAAGGTTGCCTGACTTGTCAGGTCAAACACCTGAGACTAAGAGATCCTCTATTTATACACAAGCAGTTCAGACTTCCCTTAAGCCTATTGTAAAAAGGAATTCTTTATTCCTTTTTTTAATTTAACATGGGATCTGGAGGTCCTCTTACCATAGAGATATATAGGGATTAACCAGCCCACAGTGATAAGAAGTAGAAGTAGAAAAGAGGAACCATAGAGACAAGAAGTGAGGTAGGAGAAGAAGGTTAATAAGGGAGTCAGTTGCTGACAATTGGAGCTGTCAATTGCTGAAAGTTAGGACTGGCAGTTGTGGGGAAGTTGGATCCTGGTTGTGAGTTGGTCATTGGAAGCTGGCTGCTAGGAGTGTGTTGTGTTGTGGTTGGCATTTAGTTGCTGGAATATAAAGGTGGGCCTGAGCTTACTGAGAGGTTTTTCGTCTTTGTTTGGGCTGCTAGTTTTCTTTTCTTTCTTGAACTTTTTGGAAGGTGACTGGTCTTCACTGACAGATCTAATTGGGGTTGGATTAAATACTGATTGGGTTGGTTTTGATTGGACTGGATTGGGTTGGAACTTTGTGGGGTGGTTGTCATTAGCAATAGTTATAGGCAGTTATAGGTAGATATAGGTAGTTTTAAGTATTAATTTTAGGTAGTTATAGGATAACTAGTATAGACATTAGGAAATTTTCTTTCTCTAACTCTTTCCTATATTTGCCTCTTTTAATATATTCTTTTACTATCTCTATTTTAGTTAAACTAAATTTTTATTGTTAAAAGCTAGTAGAAGTTTTCATTTTTCTGGCTTAAAGGGGTAATATTAATTTACAACTTTACTATATTCTCATTAAAAGTTAAATTATTAAAAGCTGCTCTCTTATTTTGTCAAAATTCATAATTTAACCATTACACTATGCAGGACATTTGCCTCCCCACCCAACCTCCCTTTATATCAGGGGTCGCCAACCTTTTTGGCCATGAGAGCCATAAACGCCACATTTTTTTAAATGTAATTTCGTGAGAGCTGTACAGTGCTCACAGTGCATGCTCCTGTAACAATGTGCACTCCTGTAACAGTGCCTGAAAAAAAATTGACTTTATGGCTCCTGCAGAAAGAGCCATATCTGGCCCTCAAAAGAGCCAGATATGGCTCAAGAGCCATACATTGCCAACCCCTGCTTTATATGAATAAAGGAATGAGTACAACTTACATAGACTTCCCTTCCATTACCTCTTCCTTTTCCTACTCTTTCATTTTTCCTCTCAAAGCCATAGGCTTTAAAAAGGTAGAGGATTTGAGGAGTGGATTAAACTGGGTCAACGTGATTAGGTTAACTGTGGGATAACAGACTCAGTCCAGGTAAAGCCTGTCCTGAGTTAACAAATACAGACCAGTATAAATCAGAGATGGATGTTGGATTTATTGAAAAGGGAAATTTGGATAATCCTAATCTAATGTCAATTACATAAAACCCCAGATCTAAATATCTCTTCACAGAGATTTCTTCAGAGGGATTTTCCTACTCTATTCCTCTCTTTACTTTCAAAAATCCCAATTTCTGTTCTTGACTAAACTAACACTAACCCTTGCCCCCCTTTGCTGATTTTAAGGAAAGGTTCTGTGTAAGCCTGATAGGGCCCAAATAAGGTCCAAGATCCAAAAGGTTCTAACCTTAGTCTCACAATCAGATGCCAGATGGTTCAGGATCACCAGGAACTCAGCAAATATCAACCAGTCAGCAGGGAAGCAGGATAACTGAGTAGCAGGTAGGATGGGAAGATAAGGTAGAAAACAACCAAGGGAAAATAGTCCCTCCAGGTTAAAACCAGAGAAAGGACACAGCTCAAGCCCCAACTGTCTCTTAGTAACAGCTTAGCTTTCCCCTCCCGAATTCCAGAATCTTTTACTCTGCTGCCCATGCTTCTGCCCTCTGAAAACTTACACATTTTCCTCCTTAACTTAACCTTTCCTTATAACAGTTCCCCCCTTTTCCCAAAACCAAACTAGTGTTGAAAACAATTTTTTGGCATTTGTACACCAACAAACTTATATCCCACCTAAACTAAATCTTACTCCAAATAATAAACAACCTACACTCACTTATCTTATCCTATCTAACTCTACCTTACTCTAAGGATTTAACAATGGAAAGGAAAAAAAAACACATAATGAACAGTTACAAAGTTCAAAATACAAAGCAAACATATGCAAAAGCAAAACAAGCAAAGAAACATCAAAATAGAAATAGAAATACAAAACTTTATGCACAACACTAAAGTTGTAAAATATTCTTATAAACTAATACAGAGAAAGTCCTATCAATATCAAATTATCATAATGCATTAAACAGAAAACTTAGAAAATTTAGAAAAATTACAGTAAACACATTACGTAAGTTTTTACAAAAAATTCAAATCAATCCATCAAAACTTACTTATGCAAAATACAGTAAAAATAGATGAAAATTCATAATAATCCTATTCTAAACTAAAAGCTTATTCTTATTACACAAAACTGAACTTATACATAGAACTGTGCATCTAACTATCCTATGTAAAGGACGTAATCAGTATCAAATGTTAACTACATAAATAATTTCTATATATATATACATATAATAAATTTACAATGCAATATATACATGTATGCTACACACATATAAAGATATACCATATTCATATACATGTTACTTATATGCATATACATACACTATAAACAATATTATCAAACCTAACTACAATACATACTATTTACAAATATTTCTGTATCTATTTACATATATGTGGAACATGTGATATGTGATATGTAATATGTAATGCATGTTGTAATGTATGGTGTAATGCAATTTAGTACCCTACCTTAATTTATCAACCCTAAACTCTACTGTATCTAACTACATCCCTATATACTACCTAATATCATCAAAACAGGAATTCAGATGCTGTTTCCTGATATGTCAGATATCCTATCTTAATGAAATCTCCTATAATATCAACCTATACTACTACTATTCAAATCTACCTAAAATCTAAACAGTATCCATTTACCTACCTCGGCACTCTTATATAACTAAATCCTATAACAAAGAACTATTCATTGATTCACTACTGGAATCAATATATACTCACCACGTTTATGTATATGTTTATATGTATATGTTTATGTTGTGTTGTGTTATCTTGTGTCATGTTTCTGTTGTATACCCACCAAAACTTCAGATCCTCCATCTTCTCCTCTTGTTTGAAGAACTCACTTCTTCTCCAAAGTCCATGGCAGTAATATGTACTGTTGAATGCATTATGAAAATATGCTGTTACATTACACAAATTCTTGCAGACATTTGTCCATTAATCACTTGATCCTCTTCGTTGAAATTTTCCTTTAAAATTTCTATCTTCTTGTCAGCTGAAAGTCCTTCAGTCTCTTCACAGTTTCCCATGTTGTCTCTGGATCCTCCTCTTCAACAGGAATGTTTTCTTCTGCCAGAATGTCCTTTTCCACTGGAATGGCCCTTTCTTTACTGATCTTTTTGACTGCAGAATCAATTTGCCTGACGAAAACTCAGCTTTCCACTTCACAGCTATTCTCCAATTCTTCTTCCTCTTCTCTTACTTCTTCTTCTACCTCTACTATATCCAGCTTTCATCATCAATGATTCTATGAGCTAATTTTACATGAGAACAATGAAACCAATAATCTCTTCCTAATACTTTCACTGATGAAGGTGAAATTGAAACAATCATATAAGGACCAACCCAATTCTTTTGTGTAGCCAATGTTTTGGCAAAATTTTTCACATATACCATATCACCTGGTTGAAAATTATGGCAAGAATAATCCAATGGACCGAATTGTATCAATACTTTCATATTATGCAGTTCTCTGAGACTTTGTTGTAAAGCAACTAAATATGAAACAATTTGACAATCTCCCTCCTAAGAGAGATGTATAGATAAGTTCTTGCTTGCAATGGAGCATGTCCAAAGAGCATTTCATAAGATGATACATGCAAATCTGTTGTAGGTCTTGTACACAGGGAAAAAAAGTTATGGGAAGAAGGCCTGTCCATTTTAGATGAGTTTCAGCACAAATTTTCCACACCATAGTCTTGAGTTCCCTGTTCAAATGCTCCACTTGACATGAACTTTGTGGATGATACGGAACACGAAACTTAGGTGTTATTCCTAGATTATCGTAGACCCTTTCAGAATATCTTGAGTAAAACAAGATCATTTATCCAAATCTATGGTAATTGAAACACCAAACCTAGGAACAATTTCCCTAAGCAACACTTTTACCACAAAACAAGCTGCATTGGTGGTAGATGGAAATGCTTCAGGCTACTTTGTTAACCTATCAAGAATTACAAGACAAAACTTGAATCTTCCTGCTTTTGACATGGTTATATAATCAATTTGCAAACTCTCCAATGGGCAATATGCCAAAAGTCTACCACCTAAACCTTTCTTTCTGAATGCACCTTGATTGAACTTTTGGCAAACAGAACAATTACTGTGGATCCTATTTGCAACAGTAATTATTCCTGGTGCTGTCCATTGTCTCTTTACAGAATCCACTACAGCTTGTGTATCAAAATGACCTTTTTTATTAATGGCTTGACACAAATAGATTTGAAAATCTTTTGATAAGAGTGGTTTCCCAGTGCTGCAACCCATATACCATGTTCTTTCCTCATTCCAAACTTCTCCTTCCATCCTTGAATCTCTGAGTCTACATAAGCTTTTTGTAAATCAGCAGACTCAATAGTTGACAGATTCATAACATACACTGGAGCATTTTGAGATGCATAATTTGGCTCTATGATTTCCTATAGAATCTGAGTCTCTACCACAAGTATGACTTTTGCAATGGATTACCACTAGCTGCTTTGGTTTCTGGATAGCATTAAAGAATTTGGTTATTTTTTCTGCATGTGCAATTGGTTTTCCTGATGCAGTAATAAAACCTACCTGTTTCCAGATTTTTCCTGTTGCATGACATACTGAAAAAGCATACCAAGAGTCTGTATAGATATTAGCACTTTTACCATCAGCTAGAAGACAGGCTTGCTTCAGTGCTACTAGCTCCATTGTCTGAGCACTGATATTTCCAGGTAATGAGCCAAACCACAAAGGCTCAAATTCTGTGACCACTGTAGCACAAATTCCATTACACAAATATGAAGAGCCATCAGTGAACAAAACCAAGTCTGGATTTTCAATAGGAGTGTCTTTCAAATCCATCTGAGGCATGTCCACCAAATCAACTACTTCCAGTTCTTTGTGATATTCCTTGAACCCTCTGATAACAAAAAAACTTAGACATTGCACTCTAGGCAAAACCCACTATAATTTTGCCTTCGAGATCTTATGCCCATGTTTGTACAATTCCAACAAAAAAATCCTGCTATATCTAAGACACACTTTTACATTTGGAGATGCAAGGAGAATATCATCCACAAAATACACAGATTTGCTCTCTTTGAATTGTATACTTTTAAGATCTCTATTTAAAATCTGTGAAAATTGGCTCAGTGAATCTGTGAATCCTTGAGGCAAATGAGTCCAGGTCTATTTGTCTTTTCCCACATAAAAGCAAAGATCTCTTGGGAATCCTCATGAATGAGAATTGAGGAAAAAAATCTGAGAATAGGTCTACCACAGTGAAATATCTTGCCTGACTTGGAATTGAAGAAATTATAGCAGCTGGACTTGGTACAACAGGATGAGTTTTGATCACATAATCATTGACAGCCCATAATTTTGGATAAAATGAAATATGGGTGTACAATTATCATCTAGCTTTGACTTTTTAATAGGAAGAATAGGTGTATTAAATTCTGAGAAGCAAGGTATGATAATCTCTTGCTGGACTAGGGATTCTATGATTGTTCTTATTCCCTCGATTACTTTTTTAGTCAAGGGATATTGAGGTACACAAGGAACTGGTCCTCCCTTAGTCTTCACCTTGACAGGAGTAGCAGATTTCAACAATCCCACATCTGTCGAAGATTTTGACCAGAAATCTTTAGGGATACCCTCAGGGATTGGATAATCTGAACCTAAATCACCCTCTTTACTCACTGAATCTAAGAAAAGCATTGAAAAGGCTTTCAGAGATTCTTCTGGAAAATGAAATGAAATATCTCCAGTGGGAGTACAGTGGATTGTAGCCCTCGGTTTACATAACTAATCTCTTTCCAAGTGATTCATTGGGCAATCTGGCATACAAAGAAATGCATGCTCTACAGATAATGGACCTAAAGTAATCATCTTTGATTGTAATTTGGCTACTCTTTGAGGTTTTCCTGTAGCTCCTATTAGTTCTATTGTACCAACTCCTCTACAATTCTCAGGTGAATTTGTAACACTAATTTACTCACTCTCATGTCAACCAGAAGATCATAGATCTGGTCTCCAATCGTCACAGACACATGTGGTTCCATGGTATTTGGTGGTTGAAATGTTTCCAACCCCCAGAGCTAACATAGTTAACATCAATGCAAAGCTCACTCATCTTCTGTCCATCCAAACACACATCTGTTTGAATTTTTTATAAAGATATCTGAGTATCTTAGAGGATAGCCAGTATAGATGGAGGTAGATTATATACCCAGGCCTAAGCTGGTTGGATTTGGTGAGGGAGAAAGCTCACTCACCTCTCACAGGCCTCTGTGCAATTGTTGCTGGTAGAAATGTATGCCTCTCCTCCCTGACAGGCTTGGTTGAATAAGCTTATCAGTTATCCCCTTCTAACAGTATGTCCAGGCAGGGAACCCCTGAGAGGTTGTGTGGATGGTTAACCTCCCTTGGTCCCAACCTGGGGTTGGAATATTTGTTGGTAAGGGCTATTGATTAGCTATTGGATAGAGGTGAAATCTGACTGCATATTGATCTCCCCTTCCCAAGGATTTTGGTATAATCACCATTCAGGAAAGGTACTTGATGGTAAACACTGTATTTAAATCTATTAATGGGGTTAGAAAACAAAGGAATAGGACTGAGCATTTAGGAACCCTATTGCTAATCAACTAGGCTAATGATCAAGGTCTAGAGATTGCTAGGTTCAGTAGGAACTAGAGATTCTTCCCTCTCTCTAATTCTGACCTGACTTGGCCACAGCCAAGCCAGAGCTTAGAGAAGGCTATTTGATGATCTTGATTGAGGATATCAATAAACTCTCTCGGCTTTGTTAACAATGATGGCGATGCTCTCTAGCTCTCTTAGTAGGATAACAGGTTATAGGTTTCAGGCCTACCCTTCACCCTTCATTTCCCACCTTCCCAAGTCCCTGCTCCAATATGGCCAGTTTGTCTTGCCACTTGGGGGTATTTACAGGCCTGGGGCCAACTGCTTTTTACCCTTGGCTCATAGCACCTGGGGACATTCTGAAGCTCTCAACTGCTGGTCCTGTCATTCAAAGTAGCATCCATCTTGTTCCAGCTAATCTTTTCAACAAATTGCATGACTTTCCCAGGATTTTACATCTTTATCACATTATTCCTCTGATTTAACACTACTTTCATTAGTCCCCTTAACCTCTATTTTAGTTCTATTGTTCACATTTACAATCATATTTTCTTTATCCATTTTACATTCTTCATTATTTACCATTATTACATAATCATTAGAATTTTCAACTATTTTTATATCACAATTGTCTTTTTCCTCACATTTATTAACATTAATTACATTTACATTCATTTTACTTACATTATTTACAGATTCATTACATTATCCTCATTACATCTAATATCATTAACCTTAAATCCATTTTTCATCGATTCATCCAGTATTTGAGAACTTTGGGTAGACCTTCATAATGAATATACCCCTTTGTTCTGATCTCCCTTCTGGACTACCTGTTTATACTTTGGTCTCTCTCCTGACTTCTCCTAATCTTGCATTGTATTCAAATCTGGTGCTTAAGCCCCTTGACAACAAGCATTGGGACACCCATTTGCTTTAATCTGTCCTTGATATCTATTATTGTTATTTCACCCATTAAAATTCTATCTCCATTATTATATACATTGTTATTACATCCATTTCCTCTTTGCAGTTGTCTTGAGAATTTTTCCCTATAGTGACAATCCCTTACAAAATGTCCCACACGATTACACAGATAACATCTTTGAGCAGACCTATTTTCCCTAGTGACCATTTGATTCCTAGGCTATACTGATCTTAACGCCACTACTGCCTTAATTTCTTTGATTTCACTATCCTTTGCTTTCTTATTTGCTTCATTTAATTGGTTTTTAAAATCCTCAATAACTGAATCTTTCTCATCGGAACTTTTATGTTTGTCCTCTGCAAACACATAACAAGCTTTCTTTTTTAACTTCTCTAGAGTCATTTTCTCCCAGTTCAGGCAGTTGTTTCTAAAAAATTTCCTCACTGCAGAACAATCATTTTTAACAAACACACTTCTAATATGTGTAATGGTCTCTTCAGATACTACATTGAGACCCAATTGCAAATCAGTGGCATCCATTAATCTGTCTAGAAATGCTGATGGTGACTCTTCTATATCTTGTTTAATGCTGTTTAATGTGTTCAAATTCAGACTACGTATCAGCTCTTCTAGCATTCCTTTTCATTCCTTTCATTATAGACTCTCTAGCTTGCTTTCGAGCTCTATAAATGCCCACAAAATTTAAATCAAGTTCCTCATAATTCTCTGGCCATGGTGTCAAGGCAGGATCACTCCTGGTTTGTTCTATGAATTGTTTCCTCTCCCTTCTCATTAATAGCTCTTCCATGAGAAGAAGTCAGCAAAGTTTGGATCAAAAACTTTTATAGTGCTCTTGAACTCTTGGATCACCTTATGGGGTTCATCATGATATCTAGGGATTTTCTTTTTTATGTAGTCTAATTCTGCCAATGAAAACTTCTTATGGAATCTTAGATGAATAACTCCCCTGTCTGGAGTCAAAATAGGCAGTTCCCTCAAAGGAAACAATGAAGCAGGTGTTTTATCCAAAGCCTCAGTTTTCCTTTTTAGCCTAGAGAGTTGTTGACCATTATCAATACTGTCCATTAACCATAGCATAATATCTTTCCATATTATCAATTTTCTGTTACAGCAAGACCATCATCTATTTCATTTCTTTGTCCCTGAACACCATAGCAAATTCACTCTTAATTTTAAATAGAGTAACAATAAAAATCCAATATAACTTATAGGCAACAACAACAACAACAACAACAACAAAAAACAATTCCATCAAAGTAACTGGTAGGTAAGAACACACTCATTGCATAGACAATTTCATTTATGGTTTCAGCACTTCCCAGCCCAATAAATACATAAAAAAAGTCAGGGATTATAGTCACAAACAGATACAGTTTGAGCATTACACCAGCATACACAGTTTCCATGTGGAAATAACACTTGATACAAAATTGGTGTTGTATAATTAGAAGCCACTATGACAAAGCAAACTTCTACTAAAGATTTTACTTGGCTTTCAGGACTGGACAGCAGCTGGTGCTACTAGTTTTGATTGACAAGTCAATGTGATTGCAGTGCTGGATTAATCACTGGACAGCTCCAGCATCTACTGTTACAGCTCATCAGCTTAAGATTCTGAGCAATTGGGACTATTAACTCAGAGTCTGAAATTAAATATGGACCCACATAAAACCTTAGATGTTATTAGGTTCAGACCATATGGCTCACCACTGTAAAAAGGTAGAGGGTTTTGGGCATGGATTAAATTGGGCTAATGTGATTAGGTTAACTGTGGGATAACAGACTCAGTCCAGGTAAAGCCTGTCCTGAGTTAACAAAATACACACCAGTATATATCAGGGATGGATGTTGGATTTATTAACAAGGAAAAGTGAAAAGGGAAGTTTGGATATTTCTAATCGAATGCCAACTACCTAAAACCCCAGATCTAAATATCTCTTCACAGAGATTTTTTTCAGAGTAATTTTCCTACTTCACTCCTCTCCTCACTATATAAAATTCCAATTTTTGTTCCTGGCTATACTAACACTAAACCCCTCTTTGCTGATTTTAAGGAAAGGTTCTGTGTAAGCCTGATAGGGCCCAAATAAGGTCCATGATCCAAAAAGATCTAGGCCTAGTCTCACAATCCAGATGGTTCAGGACCACCAGGAACTCAGCAGATATCAACCAGCCAGCAAGGAAGCAACAACCATAGCATAATATCTTTCCATATTATCAATATCCTTAGAGAGAGAAATGTATCTCTCTCCCCAGGGTTTCTATTCATACTCACATAAACCATTGATTTTCACCTTAGAAATGATGGCTTGAGTTGTTTTCCTGCATCTATTGACTCTTATCTGGTCTTTTACTTGAGGAATTTTTCAGAAGCAAACTGAAGGCTTCATATCTACTCATGTAAACATTTCTTCAAATGGGTAAGCTGAGGCTCTTTCTAGAATGCTTGGCAAGCCCCTTTCTGTGTAAAAGGTCTGGGGGTTGAGAGGGTGAAGAGAGAGGAGCCTTGATAGGATGCAGACAGGGTATGACCTTTATTATATATAGTGCAAAGGATGGGGGCATTGTCTTAAGACACTCAAGTTGTGAATTTTTTCATATTTAAATGGTTGAGGAGAAAATTATTTTAGTATTTTTGAAGGGAAATGAATGCAAAAATAGAATTAGAATTGCAAAGTGCCCTAGCTATTTTTCAGACCAAATCCCTCACTTAATAGGTACCTGATATGCTGCTTGTATTAAATGGTATCAGGATTTTCATAATAAATCATATCATAATGGAGTTCTCATCTACATTAGAATAAGTTATCCTCAAGGGAGAGGCAGTATTGTACAATTAATGGGGAGCACATTTCCTAATAGTGAAAATGAGCACTTCAATAAATTATTTTAGTATCTCACAAGTATTGTAAATGGGAGTTGCTATTAGATTTTGTTTCAATAATGTAATAGATAGCCTTATGAAGCCTATATATCTTAATGGAGAATAAATAAAATATGGCTCTCTGATGGCTTTCACATGTAAATGAAGCTTGTTTAGAAAAATATTTTAATTTTTCCTTAATGATCTTGTCTGTCTTTCATGACAGAGGCCAATAAATTTTCTTCATCTCTTTTGACCTTTTTAAATCAAGAAAATTTTTTAGTTTAACTTCACTAGTTGCTAAACAAAAACAAAATTAACACACATGTCTGCATGCAAATTCAACTGCATTTTAATTTCAACAACCATTCATATGTATAAACCATTACAATGCTTCTTTCCAGAGTGGGCTGGGGAGAAGTTAAAAAAAATTATTTCAGGTAATGGAAATTTTCTGTGGTTGGGATAGAATTAACTTTTTTCTTAAATATGAATTTCAAATACCTTCATCTAGTGGAAAGATAACTGGAGTTTGAAGGGGAAGGGAGGCTACTGAGGAAGGGAAAAAGTGCATTATTTTCTCCTTTCTCCAAGAGACAGGAAGCAGTAAAAAAAGAAATATAATGGGGACACCCAGATCCAGAGTGGATAGAGTACTTTCCACTTAGGAATCCCCCTCAATATCCAGTTGTGATCACCAGGTATTCTAACCTCCAGTTAGTGAGAGTGAAACAGAATCACTTTCTCTCACTGGACTAGTAGTGCAAATGCCTTGGAGACAATTAAAAAAATAAAAAACAGTGTCTTTTATTTTAATAGGGGATACAAATTGAGGGTCAAAACAAGGGTCCCTAACTCTAAGGGACCTAGCTAGTTTCCCAAAATCCTCTATGTTCCTCACAAGAGGGAGCCTTCTGGTCCTCTGGCTAACTTGCCAGCTCCCTGTTTCTATCTAGGTGTTCCCCAAAACCTGACTAAACTACCTATCTATGACCTTCAGTAATTGGTTAAGTTTATTTCAAAAGCTGACTCGAGAACTGTTATGAATGATCTCAAATGACTAAGTTAACTCCAGGGGGGGTCTGACCCTTGAGGTAAAACCTCAAAGCCAATCTTACAGGATTTTTTAGATAAACTCTTCCAGAAAGCACAACAGGTATGGTCATATCCTTTTCTAGTTCTTTCCCAATCAGAGTACCTCCAAAGATGAATTAGGGGTTTACTCCTCCACATTCAGGTTGAGATAGATAAGCAATGATAAGTCAACCTTTCATCCCCCCAACCTCCTATAGGAAGTCACTACTCTCTAGCAGTTGTCACTTCCAAACTATTCCTCCTCTGCCTTCTGCCTGCTAAGATCCTTTCCTTTGAGTTCCTAGTATGTGCATTAAAGATAGCCTTCCATTTCTCTTCAATCATATACTATCTCTATCCTTTTCCTATTACATTAGCAAGAATGCTGAGGGAAATTTCTGTTAGTATCACCTCTCTCCACTCTTTAGATTCTTGTTTACACTAGATACTTTTCATGCACTGAGTATAGCCCTCAAATGTCAGAACCAAATGGAGAGTTAGCAGGAGAAGATAGTAGATGGGCTGACAAGTACCTTATTCCTTAACAGACTGGATCTGAGAAGTAGGGTCCAGGGTTTTGGAAATCTGACTAATCAGAAATGGGTTGAGATTCTTGAAAAAGTTGTTCAGGGGTCCAATGGACATGTTTTCAAGAAGAATTTTGTGGTGATCCAGTGCTCAGGCCCCTTTGAAGCTCACTTTGTAGCCTAAGCAGGTCATGACCCAGCTTTCTACCATTTTCTGCAGAGACTGGGCACTCTCCTCTGGAGGCACATCCCGTTTCCTGCTCAGAAAACTGTGGGCCAGCAGGACTTCCTTGGTGCCTTCTTCTAGAGCCCTCAGCACTATGTTATTGTTCAGCTCAGAATCACTGGAAGTTCTGTGGAAATACAATAGACTAATTAGCTCTAGCTTTAGTTTCTGTAGTCGGGTGAAAATTGTGATGATTCAGTGCCCCATGAGAGAAATAAAAAGCAGAAGGAGTAGGGAAGTAGCTAGATGGAGAGAAGAAGCAGCCACCATGCCCAAGTTGATGAAAACCATCAACCAAAACACCATGACCATGGCATTGATCAGAGCTAACTGAAGTCTGGAAGTCCTTGTCTTCACCCCCAGCAATAAGTATTTCAGGCTGTTCATAGGTGCACTTTGAAATTCCTGAGCACCAGGGGGCCCTGTTTGCTGTTCCCTGCTATCACCATCTATTGAAAATAGTACCTTTCTTCTGGCAGCTTAGTGAAGAAGCCCAGGTACCCCCATGTATTGGGAGAAATAATCCTCTTTTGCTGACCCAGGGCCCAGAACTGCATCAAAGTGTACTCTTTCAGGTTGGAATTCACCTTGACCACCTCAGTCATGTGCCTCATGGCCAGGGAACAATCCACCAATTCCTCTGACAGAAGGAGGTATTTGGTTTGGTCTAATAGGGGCTCCAGAGCCCTGAACAGTTCCTGTTCTTTGCCCTGAAGCTGGTGATCAGTCAGCAGAGGCTGGTGAAGAATGTTAGGATTCTTGCAGATGGGGTAGTACAATGCTTGCATCTGGGTTGGGATGTGCTTGTATTTGTACACAGTGTAGAATTCAGCTTGAAAAGTGAACTCAGGGAAAGCAGATTCTTCAAAGGGACTTGAGTGAAATTCCTGTGAGAGATATCCTACAACTGGTTCTTGCTCAAAGAAATATAGAGCTCCTGGTACAACTGGGTCTAGTTTGGAGGCTCTGTCAGATTCTGCATTTTCTTACACTTTTTCATTTTGTAACTACAGAGGAAATGAAAGGAGAAATGGTAGCAGAAGGTGAAGGATTTACTAGTGGCCTGATCCAATTCCAGTTATGAAACCCACAGACTTATCGGGCTGCTTGGAACACACTGAATCCCAACATGTTCGATGTTTTTTGTGAAACAGATGCTTGACAGCTGGGTTGAGACTTGAATCCTGGTGAATAATAAGAGCCTTTTTTCTCTGCAGAAAAAGCAGCAACAAGCAAAATATTAGGCCGCTAGGTGAAGTGGTCAAATAATGTCCATTGAAGGAAGTTCCACTTAGATGGAAGACTGAATTGGTGATTGAATTTGTTGATATTCCCCTTAGTGGTTCTGAAGTGAGAAATTCTGAGAGAGATGAAAAGTCACCTAGAAGCAGGGGAAGGGGATGAATAGGGTTGTTCCCTTCAAGATAAGAACTGGAATAAGGTGTCTGAACCCAAACAAGAGAAAAAGGAAACATCCACTGTTTCTTTGAACTCTGGTCTAGATGTGACTGCTAATTCTTGGCCAGATATCAGTAGAAAGTTCCAGAAAGTGGAAAGATCAGATATTGAAATCATTAGATGAGTTGTCACAGCAAGTTCAAGAGGTATTTGGACAAGAGAAACTAAAGCAGGAAGGACAGACTAAGAATGGACAGATTTTTAAGAATGGATAGAGCAATCAATTTGGGAGACCTCCAGGAGCTTCATGTACTTTTATGCCTTATAGCTGTGGAAAAATATACCCCTTGACAGAGATTTGTCCCAAATAATGGAGAGAAAGCAAAAGATTTTCTCTCTTACAGAGATCGAAGACTAATATGCTGCCTCTAAGGACTAAGACTTGCAAAGTGAGATTCATGTTGACTGAGGTAAAGAGATAGTTTTCCTTTTCCCATCACCCAACCACTAACAGTAGTGAAATAAGAACAAGAAAATACGGAAGACTTTAGAGATATGGATATACAAGGGGACAGAATCTGTTGAGCCCTGACATGAAGACATAGACAAAATCCAGGAAGTTAAACAGGAGAGAAAAGAGACCAGCAGACTCTCAGAACAGCTGAGAGATTTAGTGAACAGATCCCTTAGACTGGATGTGAGGCAGGAAGTACTAAGGATTTGTTTTATAAACATTTTCTGGCCAGACATCAGCAATAAACTTTGAAGGATAAATGGATGGGCAACTAAACCCCTTCAGGGAGAGATTATATATATGGAGAGAGAAGATAGTAGCAAGAAGAAACTGACCAGAGTTATAACCCAGATTTTGAGAAGATTTCAGGAAGAGCAAAAATTAATACATAATGATTATACCAGATTGTGGAAAGAGGGAAATAAGAAAGGAAATGCAGGCTATAAGAGAGATGAATCACAGAAGAAGAGAGAGAAGTAACTTGTCTCTGAGAGAAGTGTCTTGTCTCCGGGAGAAGTCTATACTTGTTACATGTGTAAGCAGCCTGACAACTTAAAGTGACAGTGTCCAATTAAGGACAATACTAATGAACTTACATACTGAGGCCAGAACAGCTGACAGAAACTGTAAATTTCCTGCCAAGACAAAGGGCTGAAGTTCTTTCTATTTATTTTTTATTTTTTATATTTGAATATTTTATTTTTTTAGAAATATTTTCCATAGTTTTTCTTGTTTTTACTTTCCCCTTTACCCTCCCCCCCATATCCAATGCACATTTCCCCTGGTTTTAACATGTGTGATCAACCAAGACTTATTTACATATTATTGATAGTTGCATTGGTGTGGCTGTTTTGAGTCTACATCCCCAACCATGTCCACATCAACCCATGTGTTCAAGCGGTTGTTTTTCTTCTGTGTTTCTACTCCTGCAGTTCTTCCTCTAAATGTGGGTGACATTCTTTTCCATAAATCCCTCAGAATTGTCCTGGGTCATTGCATTGCTGCTAGTACAGAAGTCCATTACATTCAATTTTACCTCAGTGTATCAGTCTATGTGTACAATGTTCTTCTGGCTCTGCTCCTTTCACTCTGCATCAATTCCTGGAGGTCTTTCCAGTTCACATGAAATTCCTCCAGTTTATTATTCCAAAGGGCTGAAGTTCTTGAACATTTTATGCCTGAATGTAAGATAATGAAGACACTGACTTTGATAAGATTCATCTTACAACCAGGGCATTATTTACTGTGAAACTTTAGATTCTGACTAACAAGACCCACCCTACCCTCCTTGGGGGGTGAAGAAAATGTAAATAAGTAGACTATTATATGTGGCCAGACAAAAGAATTTATATTTTGTATGTTCTTTGTAAGTTTTAATTCTGTGTGTCATGTGTGCTCACTGGGAAGGTTTTTGGAAGAGATCTTTTGGTGATAACTAAGTTTGTATCTTATAATGGACTTCTGTACTAGCAGCCAAGATCCAGGACAATTCTGAGGGATTTATGGAAAAGAATGCTATCCACATTCAGAGGAAGAACTACAGGAGTGGAAACACAGAAGAAAAAGAACTGCTTGAACACATGAGTTGATGTGGATATGATTTGGGATGTAAACTAAAAGACCACCCTAGTGCAATTATCAATAATATGGAAATGGGCTTTGATCAATGACACATGAAGAAAGCAGTGGAAATGCGAGTTGGCTATGGGGAGAGGGGTTGGGAGGGTGGAGGAGAGAGTAAGGATATGAATCATGTAACCATGAAAACATTTTATGTAAAAAATAAAATGTAATTAAAAAGAAAAAAAGTTTGTATCTTGTCTCTTACTCCATAATTATTTGGAAAAAATGAGGGAGTTGATAGACTAGAGAATGTGTTTAAAAAATTCGAAAGGGAATGTTGCCCTCTACTCTATAGGAGACAAAGGCAGAAAAGACTGTTCAACTTTTATCCTTTTCCCTCATCAGTTGGCCACTGGATGGGAGGAGGAAAATTAGAACAAGAGAAGGGAGATTTGATCCCATAATTGGATTGTTTACTTAGGGTTGATTTTAATCTTGAAATATATGTGGTTTGGTTAAAAATTTTGAAATGTGTTGGTAGAATGGAGTGAAATGAATGTAAAATTAGTGATTCAGTGTTAAAAATTGTCTTTCAGTTGTATAAGATTTCAGAAGGGTTTTTATTCAGTATTGATTTCATAGAGAACTGTTTGTTTTCATTGAGTTTTAAAATGAACAATGGTTAGAGATTTGAATGTTCAGACATACCTAAAATGTTTGTTATTTGAGTCAACTGAAGTTGGGGTTTGAAATGTAATGGGTAGTCAGCCTATTTGGCAGAAAGGGTTTTCGTTTTAAACAAGCAGATGAGAAGCAAACTCCTAATATGTGCTGGCTCTTCAATGAGTATAAGGATTCAATAAAATGAAATGTATAAGAATTTAGTAACAGCATTTTTGAACAGAATGTGATATAATATGAAGAAGATTGTGTATGATCTAAACTTTTGATATTTACATATGAGAATGTGAAAATGTCATTTTCATATATGTATTGGTTTTTTAACATTTAATAATAATTATTTTTTAGAAAAGTTAACATGGTTACATGATTCATGCTCTTACTTTCCCCTTCACCCCCCGACCTTCCCCTCCCCATAGCTGATGTGCATTTCCACTGATTTTAACATGTGTCATTGATCAAGACCTATTTCCAAATTGTTGATAGTTGCATTGGTGTGGTAGTTTCAAGTCTACATCCCCAATAATGTCCACCTCAACCCATGTGTTCAAGTAGTTGCCTTTCTTCTGTGTTTCCAATCTTGCTTGTATATGTATTGTTGAAACAAGCACCAAGTGAAAATGTAATGAACAATGAAGACGTTTTAAATTTGTAAATTTGAAATGTAACATATATTAAGAGATTGGAATATTACGAAAGAATTGATGAATTTGTAACTTATTGGAATATATGAATTGTTGCCAAAGTATGTATCTGGGAAAGGATGACTTTATTAGTTAGGTGTAAACATGGGTTTAAACACAATCTATTGAAATGTGATTCTGTTTTCAATATAAATATGTACTGTGAACTGAATTAATGTTTGAAGTGAATTGGGTAAGGCAAACGTACAAACATGCCACCTATGTAAATGATATATATGAATGATGCAATTAATAATAAGAATGATAATCCAGGCTCTGTTGAGCCCTAATGGCCAGAAAAAGAATACCTGGTAAAGTTTCAATTTATCTGAATAATGATGGGAAAAGAAAGTTTCAGTGGAATAAAGAGAACTTTGGAATTAGCATATGAAAGACATGAATTGTAGGAGACTTTAATAGAATATGGGACCTCTTCATGAGATCTGGAGGAAGGCATGTTAATTGTTACATGCATGTAGGACCTCTGAAGTCAGGGAAGAAGAATAGTAAATGAGATTCTGCTTTAAGTACCAGCTTGAAGGAGAATTTAAACAATTAACTATTTCATCTCCTTCTCTTACCAAGAAGGGGGAGCACACATTATGGACCTGAGTATTCTCAGAGAGAAATGAATGCATTGTAATAGGTAAGGGAAAACTATTTTTCATTAGATTTATGACAGAGTAAGAAAAGTCTTTTCAAGACCACAGTAGGCAATTAGGTAAATTATGAAGAAGATACAGAACTGGCATTTATTATATAGAGAAGTTAAAGGGAAGACATATTTATAGGATTTCTAATCACAAAAACATTAAGGAGAGTAAATAAGACAAGACAGGTTTGTTTGGATTATGGAAATCAGGATAATGAAATTGGACTTCCAAGGGAATATTATGAGAATCACTCATAATATTATTGTAAGCTTTGTATTCAAATTTGGCTAATAATTGAACCACCATCCAGAAGAGAACAACAAGATACTCAGAGGACATCTGAAAGTCCTATAAAGATTTGAAAAGGCAGTTGGGGACTCAATTTGAACAGGTCCTTTGTGACTCTGGATTCTGAATCTAGTGGTCCCTAAGTGAAACAACTGTGACATAAACCAGTAATAGCTCTGGCCTGTACATGCAATCAGACAGTGTTGTCACCACGTGTCTTTTTAATATGTAGACCTAAATGAATCAGTGAGAACAGTTAAAAATCCTTTCCATGCCCTTCCTTTTGTGACAAATTCTTATGATCAGCAGCAAAAGCAAATTGTAAAATCAAAAATTTGAATCCAAAGCTTACAATAATATTATGAGTGATTCCTCGAACAAGCAAATAGATTAGTAGTTAAGGCTTAGAATGATCATATATTAGATAAGTGGGATTTTTTATGATCTGTAATTAAGATTCTATAGAAATAGTTAGAGTTAAGAAGTGAAACTTGAATCTTAATCTCAGGATTAGGATTTTGGAGTTTTTGTATTATTTATGAATTTATAAATACTGTTAGGATAGGCCTTGCAAAAGATTTCTTTTAGTAAGAGGATCCCCAGGTACTGTGAGCGACTAGGAGCAGAGGGAATAAGGCCATCCCAGTTGAAAATAATCTCTGAAGACAAAGACATGTTGTGTCTAGTTGTGCTTGAGTGTTATTGTTATTGTTACTACCTATAGGGGTAACATGCAGATGAGAATAATAACTTTGAAAAGAAAATTGGTAGGATTGTATGAAGTGAGAAATTAGTAAGAAATTAATGTATTATTCTCAACGTAATGATTAATTAGCAATAGTAGCACCCCTAATTAATTATCTTTATAACTCCAATAATAAGAAAAGTTAGTCCCTTCTGGATAAGAAATTTTGATTCCCCATCCTGAGAGCCAGAAGAACCTTGTGTCAGAGATGTGACTAGGGGAAAATGGACAATCTTGCACAAGGTTTAAGAGTAAACCCTGCCTGCACCCCTCTGTCCCCCTCCATTATTAAAACTTGTTTGCTAAACGTAAGGGCAAAGTCAGTAATTAGGAGCCAGAGTGCCTCTCCTTCCTGAATTTCCCCATTTCTCCTTTCCCTTCCCTGAATCCCTGTGCAGCTCCCAGGGGAAAATAATGATCTATATTTTCTTTCTAAGGTAAAGAGAAACAAAGAATTAACTCTTTCCCCCACTGTTATCTGACCAGCAGGAAATGTGACAGAAATGTCCTGGGATAAAATACATTGTAGAGAGATGTTCCAATCCTTAACTTCTTGCCATTCCTAACTTGTTAATTTGGAAATGATTCCCAGGAAAGTATGATAAGCATGTATCAGAATGAAATGAGACATGTAACTGTAAACCAAACAACTTTTTATAGCTCTTAATTTGACCAAAACCAATTTTAACTCTTACAGTATAAAGAATTGCTTTAGTATTTTGACTGGTACTCATCCTATATATTTAAAGATATATACAGACAGTTGCCTTAAAGTGTCCAGGTGTTAATTCAATCAGTGATGTTGGTATAAATCAATCAACTCAATCAACTCATATTTCAGAGTACCAGTCACACTTTCATATATGTCATATTAGTTTCAAGGCACATATAGTCCTTTCAAGGCACACAAAGTAGATCATACTGATTCACATTCCTTTGCTGTGTCATTCCCACTGTCTTCATGACAGGGATCATGGCCTGAAATTTTAGGGAATTATCATCA
This sequence comes from Gracilinanus agilis, assembly GCF_016433145.1. Taxonomy (NCBI): domain Eukaryota; kingdom Metazoa; phylum Chordata; class Mammalia; order Didelphimorphia; family Didelphidae; genus Gracilinanus; species Gracilinanus agilis. Next base: position 499,311,892 of record NC_058131.1, on the reverse strand, counting down.
TCATCTTCTTAATTCTTACTATAATAAGGTAAAATCTTTATAGATTTTATATATAAAATCTTCAGTTTGTAGGTAAGAAAACTGAAATGTCAAATGGAAATACTTATTTTTTTACAGTCATATAATAAGTAAATGACAGAGTTGAGACTAAAAATCAGTTCTTTTCTTTCTTATTTCAGGGTTCAAATTTTAATTTAATCTATTTCTGTTGGTATAACCTTAGGAAAGCTATTAGTTTCCTCATTTGGAAAATGGGTTAGTTATTACACACATGTGGGATGGGGGTCATGAAAAATGGATCCTTCTCCCCCTACTCACATAAGAACAACACTTGAAGTCACAAGACCAAAGTACAAGATAGTACTTTATTATACCTTTTGAAAGAGGACCATCTCCTATTTTAGAAACTCAGATGTGCCAGTGCATTGAATTCAAAAGACATATTTATAGGATTTCTAATCACAAAAACTTTCCTCCCCATCTCCCCTCTTTCACCTTGTTAAATTTCAGTTATCAGAACCATGATCTCCAGGCTACCTTTGAGGAACAGTGCTGTGAGTTCTAAGAGAAACAAAGTATACATATTATACTTATTCAAGGGAACATGAACATCCCTTGATAAAAAGGAACTAAGCTGCACGATGGTCCTTGCCTCTGTGTTCCTTATCAATATCCTTCCTGGACCTATTTCTGGAACTTTGAGATAAAATAATCATTAGACGCCACAAACCTAGCCTCCACATTCCCCCTTCCCAGCCAAGACAAAAGCTGTGTTTTAACTGTGCTTCTGTCTTGAAGAAATGGGATTAAAAACCAAATATCATTACCCTGAGAATAATACACTTAATTTTAACTCACACATATGCAACATTGTTATGATTCAAATGAGATATTAGCCCAAAGCACTGTACAATATATAATGTATCACCAATGTATAGTTGAAAAATCTTGAACCCCTGGAATTGCATTGCCCAGGATTTCTTTCTGTATTTACTCACAATTCCTTTTCCTTTCTGTTTACATGGGGCTTTTGCGTGATTATAAATAAGTTTTGGGTAATGTCCTTCTCCCTCCCTCTTCCACGTGAATTGAGTGGTGACCAGTCTTTGTTGCCCTAGCTCCATGTGAAGTGACTGGGGAACATTCCCTGTATTCTCTAGCTCTCTGGGTGAATATTAATAAATCTCTATAAATATTATACTTTTAGAGATATTGAATATTAATTTTAAAAACCACACCATACCATATAATTCATTATATTTGAGGATAAGGTTGTTTGGCTTTTTTTGAAGATTGTAAATTTTTTTTTAAAATTTCATAAACACATGAATAGACAATCTAGTCAACGATAAGATATTGCAAATTTCAGATTTCCTTTTCTGGTCCTGTAATCTAAAAAATATTTTAAGCACAGTGGAAATTTTCAAATTTTAAAGAAAAAATATCTTCTTTTAATTTACATTGAGATACATTACATTATAAATAGATCAATTACTTTTTATGTATTGAAAATATGTATTATAGCAACATAAAAAAGTGAAGAGATTTTCTTTTTTGTATTTTGGAGATGGAAAATAAAATCAATACCAGAGAACTTCTTTGATATATTTTCTAATTTATAAATTGTTACCAGAATTCTAGTATGAATTTTGATTACAGAAGGAAGCACAGAACATAAAAACACATCTTGGTAAATCACTATGTCCATGTCTTTTGTGTGGGTTGAAATTAGTAATGCATTATTCTCAATGTATAACTCCAGTAATGAGAAAAGAGTTAGTCCATTTTGGATGAGAGAAATTATGATTCCCTTGTAGGGGATGATATATATTCTCTTTCAGGAGTGCTTAGAGCAAGATAAACTGTTCTGCTTCCTGCCTGTCTTCCCCCTTTACCCCCAAAAGACAGCTATCAAAGTGTCCCTTAGTCAAGCTTGTTCTGCAATTTAGTTGACTCCCTTCCTCCTCCCTGGTTCCAAAGGGTACCTATTCAAGTATTTGAAGATCCCAACCTAGTAACAACCTACTTTTTCTAGCAACAAAGAAATAACTCTTTCCCCAACTTGTTATATAGCCAGCCATAAATGTGACAGAAATATCCTGGGATAAAATACAATGTAGAAGAGATGTTCTGACCCTGAACTTTTTTTCTGTTCCTAAATTGTTACAACCTGTGACCTGTCTACATAACTGGTATATTGGACAACAGCGTTGTGAAGAGGATCACCCGATCAGCATTGGATCCATGCATTTGGAGAGCACATCTTACATCCAACAGAATTCTCACTGCGCCCAACACTTTAGAATTCCATCCACTCAGTACACGCAATCGGCAGAATTCTGAAGGAGTAAGTATGTGATACAAGGTCAGGTCATACTGGACAACACATATTACATTCTGACTTCACAGGTACATATGAAATAATAGTTTACACATAGGAGGGAAGGGTTTGTCTGCCTTAGCTTAGAGTTTTTTCTTTTACTTTGATTCAGACACCTTCTACTCAAAACCATCTGATATTTTCTTTTCTTAAATGATGTAAATATGTAAATGCTTGCTTACTAACTCTTAGTAATAGTAATAGTTTCCTTATTAATAATTTTTACTAATACACAGGGACAGAGCAGTTAGTTTTGATAAGTTATAACAGGTTCAGAATTTTTCTTTGTAAATATTGTACAAAGTTTAAGTCTATGGTTTAACCAAAAGGCTTATAACTAGTGTTAAGTTTACTTATCCTTACTAATGCTTCCTAACATAGGCATAAGAAGTACTGACACAATAACATCCTAACTCTTAGGAAGATTGAATTAGGTTTTAGAAACTTGCTAGAAATTTTTCTTAGTTGTTACTTTTGTTGTTAGTTCATGAAATTAGAAGATTTCATAGCTAGAGTTTATTACTTTGTTTTATTTAGCTAATGTTTTGCTATAAGACTGTTCTGTTGATGTTACGTATTTAATCTCACTTTTACCACCAGTTACATATTATTAACTACTTTATTCACCTAATACACTCTCCAGTATTTTCTTGCTTTCTTACTTACTTGTTGAATGTAGGAATATTAGAGCAAAAAAAAAATCGAACTCTTAAATCTTAATATTCTTCACCATACAGTAATGAAAATAAATACTTCTGTTTTCATGAAATATAGATTCCTGTTTCTTATTTCTTGAGTTAAATAGCAATAAACTTTGCACAGGACCCAACTTCGACAAATCCCTCAGGTTTGATTCTAGATGATGGACATTAGCCTCTTTTGGGCTAATTCTGGATTATGTAGTCATATTTTATTATAATTTAATAATTATTAATTCTAACTTGTTTTAGATATGTGAAGAAATAATTAGACTCAGTTTACTTTTAATGTAATCAACCAGAAAGCTTTAATTTAATCAAATCAAGAATTTTAAGTGCTCCTACTTAGCACCTGGTAGGTCAATAGGTAAGAGAGCTCACAAGTTACTTAGTAGTTCACACCCGGAAAGGCCACAAGCACTGACCCACCTTGGGCAGTGTTGGCCAAATTAGGAGGCTGTGATTGGTTCCCCTGAAGTGGGAGAGAGACAGTAAGTAATGTGGAAAAGGGACTATAAAAGGGGAGACTGTGGACAAGATTCAATCTCTTTCCTTCCTTGGTTCTTTGGGGAGAAGACCCTTCCTCTCTCTCTGTCTCTCTCTGTCTGTCTCTATCTCACTCTGTCTCTCTCTCTGTCTCTCTCTGTCTCTCTCTTTCTCTCTCTCTTTCAGTTGACACTTTGGTGGAACACTGGGACACTCTCTTCAGAGTGAGCTCTGAAGAGATTCTTGGCAGTCTTAGCCTCATGTATGCTGAAGATTCTTAGCAGACTTTTCCTCATCTCCTTGCTCTTCAGACTTTAGATTCTGGTGAGATTTGCTTTCAGATTTGCATTCTCGGTCTAGGAGAGTGATGGGTAACCTTTTGAGCTTGGTGTGTCAAAATTCACCAAAAAACCAAGCGTAACTCAGGTGGTATGTCACTTTCATGATATTTATAGTTTACATAACAAAAATGTATAATTGTAATATATAACTGCATTTAATAAACCAAAATAGATAAATTAATATAGATAAAATTTTCACCTATAGTGCACAGAATGTCTACACTACATTACAGCAAATGTTTTCATCCTCAGCATGCAGCCCCATACTTCTCTGTATGAGGCTGCATGCAGCTGTGTATCATTGAAAATGGCTACGCATGCCAGTGTTGACATGTGTGTCATAGGTTTGCCATCACCAGTCTAGGATTTAGGATATTTGTAGCTAGGTGATTTTATGGCCTCTCTTGCCTAGCTCTTTAATCAAGAACACTATCCCTATGACAGATTTCAGCAGATGGTGACATTAGCAGGATGTCATCAACATAATGCACCATCTTGCTATCTTGGAACGTGATCAACTCAAGGTTTCTCTGCAAGAGCTGGCAGACGACTGAGGCCGAATCCACAAAACCTTGTGGCAAACGAGTACACAGGACGGATTTGCCCTCCTACGTAAACTGGAATAGCTGTTGGCTGTCTCTGCGCAGGGGAACAGAGAAATAGGGGGAGCAAAGGTCTACAGTAAACCCAGTAGCTTTGTTTAGTATAGCTGTTATGATTTGAGATGGACTAGGAACCACAGCATAGGTTTTCTGCACATGGTTATTAACAGCTCTAAGGTCTTGTACCAAAAGCCATTGAGTCTTCCCATCAGGAGATAGTTTGGCTTTCTTCACAGGCATGATAGGGCTGTTGTACTGTGAGAAGCCATATCTTAAAATACCCTGCTGCAATAAACTCTCTATGATGGTTTTCACTCCCTCGATCACCTCTTTTGCTTAATTTAAAATGAGGAATTCATGGTGGTAAACCTTTCTTCACTTCTATTTTCACTGGCTGAGCAGGCAAAATTCTGCCCACCTCATTAGAATTTTTAGCCCATACATAATCAGGTATATCATCAGGAACCTGATAGATGCTGTCACTTTGTTGGTAAGTTAGTTCCTCACTACATGGGTCTAAAAATAAAATGGGATGGTTTTTCAGAGATCTCTTAGATAGGTGGAAATAGATCTACCCATTGGCATTGGATGGCGGCAGTTAATTTACACAAGAGATCTCGTCCCACAAGGTTCGAAGGACATGATGGCATTAATAAAAAGGTGTGTTTGAGAGTTAGAGGACCCAATTTCACCATTTTGACTTTTAGTTTGGGGACTTGTTGAGCTATCCCTGAAGCACCTCTGACTCTCAAGCTACCCTGATATTTGCATCCTTCGGGAGCCTCACAGAAAATAGAAGCTGTTGCCCCAGTGTCAACAAGGGCATCATAACAGATCTCCTGATTTACAAGCTAACAAGGGGTTCCCTGTTGCTACTGGACTTTACTGGGACTAAGGTTAATAAAGAATCCTCAGTTGAGTCTGTGCACTTGGTTTGGATCCAGTCATGAGTATGATCTTGCACAAGCACCTCTTCAAGTCTTGTGTGGTCACTGTGAGTTAGTCAGAACTTCCTGTAGCACAAACAGGCAAGTTTTGACTGGGAGATTTAATACAGAACATTGGCTTAGAGAGCAGATTCTCTCTTTCACTCAATGCTGAAAAGTGAGTAACCGTGGTACCAGGCTGAGTTTAGCTGAGCTGCCTTGAGCTAAGCTCACAGAATTTTCAGGTTGACTCTGACTAAGGGCTGAAGAAATGGAGGTTTGACTTGTTTCTCCATCCACTCTGTTGTCTCATGAACTACAAACCCCCAGATCAGGAGTTTTCCCATCAGTTGTGTCAGGGAGTATTTGATAGATAGTTTATATTCCCTTCAGCACCTCTGGTACATCTCCCAACTCGGAGGCCATCTGGAATTCACTATCTAGCCCTCTAGTCTGTGTGGCTGAAATCAGTTGATTTGTGTCTCCAACCAATGAGCAGACTTCAATGATGTTATTATTGAGCACACTAGCCACTGGAGATGACAGCTGACCACTTTCCCTTCCTCAAGCTTCTGGTTTGAATTCATCAGCTAAGAGATTGAGAAAGCTAGATGGAGAATTCTCTGAGCAGCTGCCAGCAGCCAGCAACTCAGTGAACTACTCTGGCAAAGCCAAGCCTCTCTCAGCATACCATTTTGTTTACTCTCTGACCTCAAGACAAGAGAATGGGTTTGGACATTGGGATTTGACTCATCTAGGGTTACTAATTATACTCCTTCCTGAATACATTCAAAATCCCTGTCACTTTGTTCTTTATCCAAGCTAACCTGTTATTTTAAAGTTGGAATAAATAGAGGAGCTCGAGATTTTGATGACTCCAACCAAGATTGTAAAGCTTCTGGAGGCAAGGTGTTACAGATTCCTGGATGTTCCCTATGCTTCTCATCCAAGCCTTTTGTGGTGGAATGAGAAATCAGACCCCTTTTATAGTCATCCTCAATTGTCCAATAAATCTCTTTGCTCATTTGCACTAAGTCCTCCCATTCTTGGTCTTCTGCCACAGAAATATCATTGTATTCTGTGCAGTTGCTAGAGACATATGTTCTCCCATGCCCAGTCTTTGAGAATCATTTACTACACCGAGATTAGTAATACACACATCCCTGCCATTGCCATTAGTTATGTCTGATTCAGAAGCCTTGATTCATAGATACTTCAGAATCTCACCTTGGGCTAAGTATTTCTCCATTTGGTCAAGAGCTGGAGACTGGCTGTACCTCTTGCATGCATGGTTGCAACATTGATTGTCATGCTTCGTGCCCTCAACCTTTCTTGTATTGTTGGACCATTTAGAGTTATAGGAAGTCCTTTTGCCATTCCTATCTCTCTGTCTGGAGTTGTTGTTAGGTCTGCCAAAGTCTATTTGTTGTATAAATCTACACGCTTGTACCATGTGACCTGGCCAGCCACACAGATAATACTTTGAAGAATAGTTTTGGTCTTGGTGACACTAGCAGGTTGCCTGGATTGACTACGTCCCCTGCTGGCCTGGAGGGTGAAGTTCTTAATTTCTTCAATTTCTTTCTCCTTCCTAGCCTGCTTTGGTTGTCTTTCGAGGTCAGCTATTACTGAGTCCTTTTCTGAATCTGACTGACTGGCTGTCCTGACTTCCTTTTGCTTTGAATCATGTATATAAGATGCATGCTGCCTGATGTCTTCTAGTGGCAATAATTCTCATTGAGGACAGTTCTGCCAGAAATAGGTCTGGACCAGCAATGAAGCACCCTTCACAAACAGCCTCTTAATATGATCAATGATCTCTGGGGCATGCATATCTCTGAGGCCTAATATTGTTTCAGCTGTCTCCATTACCCTGTTGAGGAAGCTGCTAGGGTGTTTTTCCTCTCTCTGCCTCAGTTTCTCAAATTTTTGCCATGAGTTTGGTCTTTTTGCATGGAGCCGCAGTGCCTCGAGTAAATCTGTCCAGCATTGGACTAGGTATCTCATATTGGCATGTGATGTCAACTCCAGGTCATGGTGGTCTGTGGGCCATGCAGTGAGATTTGGGTTTGAGTGACTTTGAGCCAAAAACTTCTCCTTTTCAGAGGGTGAATAAAATTCCCCTAAAAGAAACTCCATGTCATCAAAACTGGGGTTAAAAAGTGTGAAGACACACTTCATTTCTTTTATACTCTTGAAAGTCAAGATGAAGAACTTGGGGAAATGTCTCCTGAGGAAAGGCCTTATATGATTTGACATGGACAATACCCTCCCCAAGTTGCAAGATGGTTCTGTCAACTATTGGGAGTACAGATACAGTGGTCTCAGTGCTTGGTTCCTTAGTTGGAGTTTGGGTGTCCTTAACAGCTTGTGGTTTTTTGCTTGGGTTAGTAGCACCAAAATATTTTGTTTCTACAATCTCCAATTGGAGAATTGTATGCTCATCCAGTTCTTTCCCTTCTCTAATTTGCTTGAGGACTTAAAATAATAGCTTCATGTGTTCCACCAGTTCTAGGGAGACAGAGTCAGGTTTTGCATTAGGAGTAGAGCCAAAAAGCAGCCATAAATGTGAGGGGACCGTCTTCAGGACTATCATGAATTGTACAACCACAAAAACTAGAACCATAGCTGTGGTATAAAACATATAAATTCTGCCAGTGTTATGGCACACCATTTATAATAGTCATACAGTTCTAGCATCTGGTGTATAAATTGAGGCACTCTGTGGAACCAAAAATCAATCGCTCCCTGCATAACCAACCAGAGAAGCATGGAGAAACTGGATACTATGAATAACATCCTAGCAAAACCCATTTTGAATATCCTTTATGTAGGTAATTAACCTAACTGTGCTCGCCAAATGTAATAAGTAAATGAAGTAGCTAATAATATGTAGCTGGTGGTAAAAGTGAGTCACCAGGGGCCTGGGAGTCTGTAACTAAAGTAGCAGGAGATTTGGAGCTGTCAGTGATGAGCAGCCTCAGCTGTGGCACCCAGGCAATCTCCACTGCTAGCTGCAGGCTCCTTTAAGATGATGAGTGAGGGGCCCCTTCCTGCTGGAGTAACTGTCTTCCTATTGGGTGAAAGCAGAATTCATCGGGAAGTGAAGCTCAACTTCCTAGATACAATGGAGGCTTATTTCACTACTTCCTTTAAACTCAACTAATTGATATTCTCTCCTCTCATCAGCCCCTTTAGCCTAGGTGATGATATAATAATTACAGGAACTCCCAGATTCAGGCTAAGGGATTTATTTTAACAGGAAAGGGAAAACTTAGGTAATAGGGTTTAGGGTCTTGAGAAGCTGTTGCTAGGGGTGACTGGCAAATCTTGGCAATGAACCTAGAAGGTAAGGTCAGGCTGAGGGAACCAGCCCTCAGCCAGAGATAACTTAACACTGCCCTGATGTTATATGATCCACCAGCTAAACAAATATGGTTGTTAAGTTGATTTAGGGGTGTCTAAACTAGGCTATTCTAAGCTAAAATCCTGCCCATGTTCCACACCCGAATCTCCCTTCAACCACCCTTCAACCTCCCAGGGTCCCCAAGGGGAAGTCAGAGGTATCTGGGTGTCTGGGTGAGGTCAAGGAAATCAGAACCCCAAGGTTGTGTTTGCAGGGGTTTATATAGTCACACCCCAACTGTCAGCTCCTGAGACTGGCCCCTGCAGGGCCAGAGTTCCATTCTGCTAACTGATAGGATTGCCTAGGGGTACTATTGCAAATGCAAGAAATCTTGCATAAATCTTGCATTACAAGACTTTCCCAAGGTAATAAAAAGTGTGGAAGATAATAGAATTTTAAAAAATGACTACTAGAGTATAGGTCCTTAAATGAGTTACCTTAGGAATTATCTGTTTGAGATAAGACTAAAACTTAAAAATGTACACTTTATCAGTGTTTCCTGCACGCAGGCCATACATACACATTTACATGCATATATGTATGTGTGCTGATAGTTTATGATAAAATTGAGAAATTTCATTTCATTAAGGCTCATTTGATTTCTCTAATTAGGACAGTCATAACTTTTGAACTTCATCAACATAACTGATATTTATATAGCACTTAACATTTTTCAAAATGATTTAAATTGTCTCTACATATATATTTAGTACCATAACAAAGATACTTCTTGACTATCAGGCAATAAGCATTTATGAAGGGCCCATTATGTGACCAGTTGCCATGTTAAGCACTGAGGAAACAGAAAGAAGCAAAACACAGACCGTGACCACAAGAAATTCACAATTTTTTACTTATAACAGGAAATTTCTAAAAGGAGAGCTAGCTTATGCCTGATATTTTCTCTAGACTAAATTGCAGGAATTTTCTTATCCATCTGAGCATTGATTATTGTTACTAAAGCAGAATCATGTAAATGATCAATTTACAATACACTCATATTGTGTGCAGTGGGTTTTGGGAAGTATGCCCCCCCAAATCATTCTAATGAGCAGATAGGATTCGTGACAATTGCAGAAGGGTAAATGGGGCCTTTATAGCTAATTGAGAAAAAGACAGGGGCATTGTTCTATGTGGTGTAATAAGGGGATAAAGCAGGTGGATGGGGTTTGTGGGTCCCTAAGTCAGTAGGTAGAAAAGAAGGGTGCAATAGTGGAGGTAGTAAATTGAGGTGGTAGCAGAGATGTAAGGGAATGGCTAAGTTTAGGGAAATATAGGACGATAAAGTATAATGAGCAGCAAGGGAAGAGGATGAGGTAGTTGGGCAGGCAGCTGCAACAGGGAGACATAGACTGGGTACACAGGCTTGAGACAGAGGACACTGAAGGGAAACAGGCTGAACCCTTCAGGTAGGAAGGGCACTTCTACAGACAAAAGGTTAGGGCCAGCCAGAAATGGTTTGAAACTAACTAGAGGGCTTTCTAGTCAATTTCTCAGGTTCACAAAGGAAGGGTCCCAAGTCTCTTCCCTGTCTGTGAAATAGAAGGGCTTATTCAGAGGAAGTATAGAAATCACCACTTCCTCCAAGATGGATGCCTCCAACTCCCCTCAGGACCCAGAGAGAAACTATTCCTTTCTTTCCTTATCCCTCTTTTATCATTCAACCAATGATTTAGCAAAAGATTTGATTAAATGACAACAGTGTTTATCGAGTTTCAGGGTTGATTATAAAGGACAGAGGGATACAAGGTTTCTCTAACAACCACCTAGGGAGAAGCTTCAGGTGGGGGAGGGACACAGGAATGGGAGACTGAGAAAGGGCCTGCCCTCACTCAGTCCTGGGAGGTTTTGTTGCCTTTAGTGTTGGGGAAGCTACACGCAATGAATCAGGAGATAATTTGTATCAAGGGTAAGCTTTACTTGACCATGGGGGAAAACTAAGTCTTCAGAGTTTGATTGCTACCACCCAAATCCATCCTTCTCCCAAAACCCACAGGAAATTAGGAAAGGAAATGGTGATTGGAATAGGGAAGGTCAGGGAGATCCAGAGGAATTAGCTAAGCTACAAATCTCAAGAGAAAAGGTACAGAATCAAGGCCAGGTTTCAGCCCCAAGACTGAGCTCAGTTGACCCTTCTGCTCTAATTGAGCCTCCAGGATCAACTGCCTCTAGTCAGGGCTCTAAACCCTTCTTAACTGCCAGAAATTCTGTAGTTTGCCTTTTGCAGGGTTGTTTGCACCTTTTGCACTACAGTGGTCAGCTCAAAAAATGTCCAGGGGTGTACAAATGAACTCAGAATTTACAGAAAATTGAAACAATGGTCCTCTTTACTCACCAGCACCTGGGTGTGATTCACTGTCTGTGTATATTATATTTTTCTTTATCTTGTTCTTCCTTTTTTCCTCTCCCAAATCTCCAAGCAGGTCCTTAAACCATGGGAGTTTTCAATTTCTAAGGTGAATCAGAGTTTAGACATGGCTAAGGTGTTTTAGGCAGAAACAAGTTTTATAATATTTTAGGAAGGAGTTAATGGGATTTTTGGGGGGAATTTCATGGCAATCTTTTGAGCTGTCAATTTCCACCACAATTTAGCTTCTAACTTCTTTAAACCTTTGAAATTCTGATTGAACATTCTGTCAGGGGTATTAAGGAATCACTCAAAGGAAAAGGGGAAAGGGGGAAATTTTTTTTTTTTTTTTGCCTCATTTGAAAAGGGTGCTAATTAGGACAATTAAAAGTTTATGTAAAAAGCTGCATGGGGGAAGGGGGTTTCTCTATACTCTTTATTAGGAGAGATTGGTACTTCAATTCCTCTCCTGAAGGGCCCCAACTTTCTATTTCTATCTATTGGGAAGTTTCCAATCAAATTTTTTGCTATTACTACTAATCAATCACTATATTGAGAATAACGTTATCATTATTAATTTCACACAATCTGATGCTCACACATGCTCACATACTGTTAATATTACTATCATTTTGCTTCAATAGTGGAATGTAGAGAAGTATTTGATTGTACAAATCTGACTGTAGAAGAGATTTGGTGTTTAATTTTGTGAAAGCAGATAAGGAATACTATCTATCTGGTCTTAGCTTAAAAAACAAAAACAAGGGTGCTTCTACTCAGAATGCTGGCCGAATTGACAATGCTGACAAATTTTTCTTTTACCATGGGAATATTTTCAGAGGCTTTTCCTTCCTTTAGGTAATTCATTTGAAAGCTGTCCATGAAAGCCTTCTCTTGGCTTACTTTTCTTGTTTTGTGAATTTAAGGAAGGTCCATAGTACTTTAATCTGACCATTAAAGCAGAATTCACTTTAAGGGCTACTTTAGAGACTGGTTGGATAGGAACATTAAAAACTGTAAAGGAATTTAGAGATTATCAAATCTATTTTTGGAGAGAGTCATTTAGTAGATTAAAAAAACCAGGCTAATGCTAATAACAGTATGTTCATTGACAGCTTCCAGTCTATAAAGCAAGTAAAACAACATTGATAAGAACCTAGATCTCTTAGATCCCTATGTAGTCCATATTCAGTAGATTGTACTAATCCATCATTATCCAAATGATATAGTGCTAAAGGAATCTTTATACTTAATTTATGAAAGGAAGGAATAAATACAATTGGAACATAACTGCACTTTAATTTCAACAACAATGTGTACAAATCATTACAATGCTTCTTTCCAGAATGTGGAGGGGAGAAGTTAAAAAAATTACTTGGGTTAACCAGGATATGAATAAATGGAAATATCCTGTGGTTGGTATAGAGGTAATTTTTTTTTTCTGAATTCTGAATTTTAAATACCTTAGTCTATGGGAAAGATAACTGGAGTTTAAAGGGGAGGGGAAGCTACTAGGAAAGGGGAAAGGCACACTATCTGATCCCTTCTCCAAGAGACAGGAGGTAGCAGGAACTCTTGGGGAAATTTCTGTTACTATTGCCTCTCTCCTTTCTGGAATCTCATTTGCAATTGACACTTCTTCATCCATGCACCAAAACTGTAGCCCTCTGTTGTCACAACCAAATGGAGAGCCAAGAGGAGAGGAGAGGAGATGGGGCAACAAGTATCTCATTCCCTGACAGGCTGGATCTGAGGAGGGTCCAAGGTTTTGGAGGTCTGGCTCATCATAAAGGGGTTGAGATTCTTGAAAAAGTTGGTCAGGGGTCCAATGGACATGTTTTCAAGAAGAATTTTGTGGTGATCCAGTGCTCAGGCCCCTTTGAAGCTCACTTTGTAGCCCAAGCAGGTCATGACCAGCTTTCTAGAATTTTCTGCAGAGACTGGGCACTCTCCTCTAGAGGCACATCCCCTTTCCTGCTCAGGAAACTGTGGGCTTGCAGGACCTCCTTGATGTGTTTGTTCTTCCAGAGCCTTCAGCACTATGTTACTCATATGCTTACAATAAGTTTGCATGCATATAGAGCAAAGTAATTACCTGTAGTTGGTTCGAGACCCAGTGCTCCATCCCCTGTGTTTGAGGGTGGGAGATGGGCTCCTAACCAGCTGTTTGGAGAAACCACCTCCTGCCACCATAGGACCTCCCCAAGGAATCTAGCCTCACTTGCCTGCTGGGCTGCAAACTTTATGGGGTGGGAGCAGGGGATGGAGGGAGTTGAGTTAGCCTTTGGGGGTGGGGTCACCTCCAGACTGACTGAAAGTAGGGAAGGAAGGAAGAAAGTGGAGATCTTTTAGGGCATGGGGGCAGGTGAGGTGGCTGGAATGGGGTAGCCCCTAGTCCAATCAGGGGAGGGAACAAAGGAGTTGAGAGACCTGAGGACTCCACTCAGTGGAGGGAGTAAACTCAGAAGGGCAGGAAGGCTTGGTGGAGAGGGAAAAGGGAGCAACTATGTGGGGAATAACCCCACATGCCCACAGATATGTCTCTGCTGTGCCATCTTTGGCACACATGTCATAGGTTTTCCACCACAACTCTAGAGTATTCAGCTTCCCAGACTGGGTGAAAATCGTGAAGATTTGGTGCCTCATGACAGAAATAAAAAGGAACAGGAGCAAAGAGGTAGTTAGATGGAGAGAAGAAGCAGCATGCTCACATTGATAAAAGTCACCAGCCCAGACACCATGACCATAGCATTGATCAGAGCTAACTGAAGCCTGGAAATCAATGTCTTCATCCCTGGAAAAAAAAGTCCAGGCTGTCCAGAAGTTCATCCTTGAAACTCTTGAGCACCAGGGAGTCCTGTTTGGTGCTCAATGTTCTCACCACCAAATAAAAATAGGGCTGTTCTGGCAGCTTCCTGAAGAAGCCCAGGTACTCCCATGTACTAGGTGAAATAATCCCCTTGTGCTGACCCAGGGCCCAGAACCACATCAAAGTATACTCTTTCAGGTTGACCTTCACCTTGACTACCTTACTCTTATGCCTCAGGGACAGGGAAAACACCACCACTTCCTCTGAAAGAAGGGAATATGGCTTGGTCTAACTGGGGCTCCAGAGCTCTGAGCAGTTCCTGTTCTTTGTCCTGAAACTGGTGATCAGCCAGCAGAGGTTGGTGGAGAATGTCAGGATTCTTGCAGATAGGGTAGTACAGTGTTTGCATCTGGGTTAGCATGTGCTTATACTTGTGCACAGTGTAGAATTCAGTGTAGAATTGAAAAGTGAACTCAGGGAAAGCAGATCCTTCAAAGGGACTTGAGTGAAATTCCTGTGAGAGACCCTACAATTGGTCCTTGCTCAAAGAAATATAACACTCCTGGTACAACTGGATTCAGTTCGGAGGCCCTGTCAGATTCTGCACTTTCTTATACTTTATCTTTGTAGCCATAGAGGAAATAAAGGGAGAAGCAGTATAGAAAGTGAGGGGTTTATTAGTGCCCTGATCCAGTTCCAGTTACAGAACACAAAGACCAATCAGGCCACTCAGAACATGATGAGTTCCACCATGTTCCATGACCTTGGCTGACCATTGGGTTGCTTTTCCTAGCCATTACAATGCTTTCGTTAAGTCATAAAGGGGAAAGTGCTTTCAATGATACCTAGATGCTTCCTGCATCACCAGACATATTTGTATGTTTATGTATTCATATATGCACATATGCACATGTGATACTATGTGACTTTAAATCATAGGTACCATGATTAGTGAGTATTTTAGATCACAGGTGCCCTGAAGATACCAAAAGAGATATGGTTAGTTAGCAATAATTTCTTAAGTACTATTATAATATGACACAACATAAGACTATAAGATGGCTTGAGTGTAAAAACTGATGTAAATATCAAAGACAAATATCTCCTGAAAACACGGTAGACAAAGAGAGGGATAATATATACAAGTCTGATCCTGTTACCCAAAAGAAAAGAAAAAATTATAAAAGAATGAAGGTACAGAACTTCTGTACTCATGCTTAGGATTGGCCCATTGTACATAAAGAACTGTGTCTTTAGAAGGAGAGAGGGTGTAAATGACTGATTTGTAATCTTTATCATGGAGGACTTAATATTGATTAGTAGTAGCTTTCCCAGGGTTTCTTTGTTGGTGTTTCTCTATATCATATAGTCCTATAAGAAGTCTATTTCTACTACTTATTCCCCTGCAACTTCAGGTAAATTGTTTAACCTTCTTGAGCTTCAGTTTCCTTATCTGTAAAAGAGGGGATTGGATTAGATGGCCGCTAAGTTAACTTTCAGAGTGTAATGATTAAAAATGATAAAGGCTGATATTATAAGGGAAAATAGTATTTTAATTGCCATGGCCATGTTGGTAAAATATATATGACTGCGCCTGACTATATTTAAAAATGCTGCCCATCTGTATCTCCACCCATCTTCCTACTCTCGCATGCCAGAGAACCCACTCAGGTAGCAAAAAAGAGACTGTCTCCAGCCCGCCCTCTGAATTTAAACTGCCCTATACATTGGTTCCCGTTCACTGACGTCATCCTGTCAGAAAACCGGAAACTCATTGGATCATGGAAAACGTAGTCTCAAAGTCCCCCACATGTCCACAGGAAGTTTGTCAAACACTACATATCTTGAGGCTCAATATTTCCAAATAGAACCCCAAGTGATTTTAACTAACACAAGAGCCAGATCTAGTTCAAAGTCTCAGGCACTAGGCTATGCTCAAACACAGAAAAAACAAAAAATATGATTCTAACAGAGTGACAGTGATAATTCTGGGAGCATCTTTCCCTTTCCTCTTAACCAGTGGCAGCCAGTCTGTATAGGGAGCTGGATTTGGAGTCGGGGAGACCTAAATTCAAATCTGGCCTCAGGAACTTGCTAGTTCTATAAAGTTGGGCAAATAAGTTAATTTCTGACTTTTTCAGTTTCCTAATCAGTAAAATAGAGATGATAATTGGACCTAAATCCCAATGTTATTATGAGGATCGGATGAGTTAATATTTAGAAAATGCTTTGTAAACCTAAAGCTCTCTACATATGCTATCTTCTAAATGCTAACTATGACTATGCAAAGAGCCTGGGAAGCAGATACCATGCAACCAAATGCCTAGTTCTTTCCTGGGGTAATTTTTTGAAAGGGAAATGAGATTCTCTATACAATTCAGATTTTTGGAAGTAATCCTTATTTCCCTTACTATCATCTCAGTACTAATACCTAACATCAAAGAGCCAGGCAAATGCACACTAAAGATAGGTGGGTGATAAGAGATAGGTGCCCGAGATAGCAAGATATAATGACCATTCCTGAGCTGTCATTTGGCTCCCAACTGATGCTGTCTCAATAGCCAGCAGGTTCAATTTGAGGTCAAATTGAAAAATAGACTTAGCCTCTCACTAGGTCTTCCTTATGAATCCTCAGCTATTGTTTCACTATGCTATTTCTCTGTTGTAAAATTCTCAAGGACTACCTATTTCTTATTAAGTGAATCAATATCATTTAACAAGTAAAATGAAACATAATTGTGTCATAGGAAATTTAAAAAATTAAGAATTCAGAGAAATTTGGAAAGACTCACAGAAATTGATGCAAAGATAAATGAACAGAAGCAAGAAATTGTATACTATATGAAGGATAACAATATTAAACAATTCAGAACTGTGAGTTGAATAGAAGCAGTTAGAATATGAAGTAGGTAAGAGCACAGGACTATTACCAATAAGACCTGAGTTTAAAACCTTCCTCCCATGCTTATTAGATGTGTGATTCCAGATTAGTCAATAACCTTTATCTACTTTAATTCCTTCTTCTGTTAAATGGGAGTGCTAATAGCACCTACTATCCAAAATTTTTGTGAGGATTAAAAGAAAATGTATATGTACAGCACTTTACAAATATTAATGTCTTATATATAATGACTAGCTATTGTTTATTATTATCTTTTTATTATTGTCTTTACTTAATCATGATATTTGAAGGCTCATGAGGAATCTTACTTCCTGCCATTCATAAAAGATGGTGGACGAGAGATGTGGAATTAGGAATTTTATGCACATTAACTATATTGATTTGTTTTGCTTGTATAATCAGTTTTTTTGGCTTCTTTCACAGAAGTACAGCCAAATTGGGTAGCATGAGAGGCAGAGCTAGAGTACCTACTACCAAAATAGAAGAAAGTTTTTTTTTTTTCCCCTAAATTTTCTCCACTTGCAATAGCCTTGGCCATGTTCTGGTAGAAATTCTACATAGTGTCAAAGCCTACAAACCAAAAGAGATGGGAAAAAAGAGGAAGATACAGTAGGAAAGAGGATGTCATAGAGATAATCCATTTTGCTGAGCCATCTGGAGAAGTAGGGCCCATACTGAAGAACCAGAGTGACCCTCAGCTACTATGGATCCCACTTCCTCATACCTATTTCACCTTTCAAACTTTTGTAGTTGTAAATACTAAAGAGAATAAACTTAAAGGGCTAAATTAAAATTTAGAGAAATGCTTTTTCTTTTCCTTTTCTCTCTCCTTAAAGAGGTAGAACTCAATTTCAGTGTTAACTAAGGTGAAGTAGAGTGTTGGGAAAAAGGAGGCCTCTGGAAGAGGGATGGGGTAGAAAAATTAGAGGACAGAAAGAGAGAAAGTAAATAAAGGTTGAGGAATAAAGATTGTGTTTGGAGAGAAGGAATGGATAGAAATAGAATTTTTTTCTAAATGATTCTTTAAATTCTTATATTTATTATACAAGTATTTTACATGTATAAACATACTAAAGTTAGGACCAAATTTCAATATCTTTTAAATGTAACAGCTGATTTCCATTGCTCAGCTCCTATTCATCTTGCACACAGGAATCACATTTTACTATACATATTTCCTTCAAGGATGGTTCCCATGGATGATACATGAAGAACATTAATGGAGAGTGGCAGAGATGAGAAAAGAATAAGTCAAAATCATCAATATGTAGCCACATAATCTCTTAAGAATCCTTATTCCAGTCCCATTACTCTAAATTAGTTGATTCCTTGAGCAAGGCTACATCTCTCCCTGAGAACATTAGAGGTATCCCTGAGGAGTCAGGGAAAGGTCATTCTCATTATAATACCAACTGTTTAAATACCCACTAATATGCTTTTCCATGTAGATTATTCATTTAGTATAATCTAGGAAGATTTTCTAAAGTTGTACAGTAAGAACAACTGACCCATTAAACAATACAAAGTCCAGGAAAAAAGTGAGCTCAATCTTGCATAACACTTATGACAAGAGGTCACTCAGAGTTCCTGGTTGCTAAGATTCCTTTTTCCCATTCATGGAGTACTCAAGAAGTTCTCTTAGGACATAGTATCATTTTTTTTGATGTTTTCCTTGTGAAGCTGTGAACCTATGTGAATTCCTTTGCTCCTGATTCACTCTGCTTTCAGTTGATCTGGGGATTTCCCAAAAAACTGATGAGAGTTTCATGTCTGATATTCTTTAAAATCTAATCTTGAAAGGTCTCCTTCAAGCAAAAGGTAACAGAAGAGGAAAGGGAAGAAGGACCAAGCCAAAGCTATAGTTGAGATCTTTACTTCCCCTAGGACCTCACTAGAATATGAGCCCAGGATGTGATTTGGTCTTTCTTTCTTCTATGCTTTTGTTCATTCAGTTCCCAATACTTAGAATGCCCTCTCTCTCTTTACCTTTTATATACCTATCTATCTCTGAAAACCTGACTGAAATAAACTGAAACTAAAATATTTTTTCTCCAGAAAGCTCTGCTTCTCACCTCTACCTATTAATTTCATTAGAATTTTCTTCCCTTCTGAATTTCACGTTCAGCAATGTTAATGTTTACTGAAATTATTCATGTGTATGTGATTTGTGTGTGTGTGTGTGTGTGTGTGTATGCATGTGTGCTTGTGCTATTCTGTTACTAGACAATGGCCTAGGAGTCAGCTACGTGGCACAATGGATACAGTGTTGGCTCCAGAATGAGAAAGACCTAAGTTTAAACCTGGCCTCAGACTCTGACTAGCTGTGTGAACATGGGTTAGTCACTTTATCTCTGTTTGCCTTAGTCCACTGGAAAAGGAAATGAACCCCATAGGTACATGTTAAATGTTTGTTGTATTGATTTGAATTGAATCTTGTTCATTTCAGGACCCCAAACCCTATGTCCATATAGCTTTCTCCCATTGCTAGCTTTCTTCATCATAACATTCCATGCAGATCAAGTATTTTGGGTAGCTTCCCACTTTTTCTCTCACCTAAGTTAAACCTGTCTTTTGTGTTCCCTTGAAAAACTGTTTTCAGTGAATTATATTAAGTTATCATACTATTTGTTCAAGTTAATGCAGTCCCATTTTAACAGGGACTTCCTGGTGATCTTACCCTTACTAGAAGGCTTAGTTTCAATGGTTAGAATTGCACACAGCACAGATGACTGGTAATGAAAATATTAGAAGTCTCATTTGGATAAAATGCTTCTTGTATCCCTAAAATCACAAAACATAGAACACACTCAGAGAACTTGCACTAGTTGATATGATAGCCTTCTTCAAATTTCTGTAGTATCTATGGCAGGGGTCGACAACGTATGGCTCTCAAGTCATATCTGGCTCGTTTGAGGGCCAGATATGGCTCTTTCTGCAGGAGCCATAAAGTCAATTTTTTTTCAGGCGCTGTTACAGGAGTGTGCACTGTTACAGGAGCGCACACTGCGAGCACTGTACGGCTCTCACAAAATTACATTTTAAAAAATGTGGCGTTTATGGCTCTCACAGCCAAAAAGGTTGCCGACCCCTGATCTATGGGAACCAGTTTAATGGAGTGGGGGAAAAAAAACACTTCATTTGTAGTTAGGGAATTGGGACTAGAATTCTGGCTGCCTTTTGTTTAAGCTAGGGCATTGAGGTCTTGAAGTGATTCACAAATACATATTCCTATCACATGCTCAGAACAAGCCTAGAAAATAGATTCTTTCTCCATTTCACAAATGCAGAAACTGAGGCAGAAAGAAGTTAAGTGATTTAATTTACCCAGAGTAACAGCAAATGAAGTATTTGAGGGTGGATGTGAACTCAGGTCTTCTTAACTCCAAGTTCAACTTTCTATTCACTGTACTACCTACCTTTTTATTACTTATATAACTTTGAGCAAATAACTTCTTCTCCCTGAGCCTCAGTTTCATCATCTGTTAAATGAAAGTACTTTTCATAAGTCACAGAATCTCACAATTAGAACTACTATAATATGTGGTTCAGTTGCACAATGCCTAGTTTAATTTCACTAAATTGAATGACAACAATAAATCTGTGGGTGAATAAGTTTTTAAAGGAACTTTTATAGTAAGCCCAAGTGACATTGAAAATTTGTGACATTGAAAGAGGAATTACCATAGGAAGTAATAGGAAGTCTGAGAATGGAATGATTCCTAGAAGGAAAGAATGAAGCAATCAATTTGAGAGGTTAAGTGTAACTCCTTGTATAGTTGTTATGTAATTAGAATCTTGTACCCCTGGATATCTTCCAGAATCCTTTTCCATTTGTTCTCACATTGCATACTTACATTGTATTAATAAAGTTGTGTGGAACTTCATCTCTCTCTCTCTCTCTGCCCTTTGATAAAGCCATACCATTGTTGGGTTTGTACCCCAAAGAGATCATAGATAAACAGACTTGTACGAAAATATTTATAGCTGTGCTTTTTGTGGTGGCAAAATACTGGAAAAGGAGGGCATGTCCTTCAATTGGGGAATGGCTGAACAAATTGTGGTATATGCTGGTGATGGAATACTATTGTGCTCAAAGAAATAATAAACTGGAGGAGTTCCAGGTGAACTGGAAAGACCTCCAGGAATTGATGCAGAGTGATAGGAGCAGAGCCAGAAGAACACTGTACACAGAGACTAATATACTATGGTAAAATGGAATGTAATGGACTTCTGTACCAGCAGCAATGCAATGACACAGGACAGCTCTGAGGGATGTATGGAAAGGAATGCTACCCACATTCAGAGGAAGAACTGCAGGAGAGGAAACATATAAGAAAAACAACTGCTTGAACGCATGGGTTGGGGTGGACATGATTGGGGATGTAGACTTGAAACTACCACACTAATGCAACTAACAACAATTCAGAAATAGGTTTTGATCAACAACACATGATAAAATCAGTGGAAATGTGCCTCGGCTAGGGGGGGGGGGGCGGGGGGTGAAGGAGGAAAGTAGGAGCATGAATCATGTAACCATGTTAAAAACAAATATTAATAAATGTTAAATAAATAAATAAATAAATAAATAAAATAAAAATCCTAGAGAATTAACTAGGAAGCTTGTAGAAATAATCAACAACTTTAGCAAAGTTGCAGAATACAAAATAAATGCACATAAATCATCAACATTTCTATATATTTCCAACACATTAGACCAGCAAGAGGTAGAAAGAGAAACACCATTTAAAATCACCCTAGACAATATAAAATACTTAGGAATCTATCTACCAAAACAAACACAGCAATTATACGAAAACAACTACAAAACACTTTACAAACAAATAAAACTGGATCTCAACTATTGGAAAGCCATTAATTGCTCATGGGTAGGATGAACTAACATAATAAAAATGACCATTCTACCCAAATTAATTTACCTATTTAGTGCCATACCTATCAAACTACCAAAAAACTTCTTTACTGAATTAGAAAAAACTATAACAAATTTCATTTAGAATAACAAAAGATCAAGAATATCAAGGGAAATAATGAAAAAAATG
Source organism: Gracilinanus agilis (assembly GCF_016433145.1). Lineage (NCBI taxonomy): Eukaryota > Metazoa > Chordata > Mammalia > Didelphimorphia > Didelphidae > Gracilinanus > Gracilinanus agilis. The sequence continues at coordinate 499,289,935 of NC_058131.1, read as the reverse complement.
TGAAGGAAGGGGGCCTAGCAGTACCAGATATTAAACTGTACTATAAAGCAGAGGTCATCAAAAGGGTATGGTACTAGCTAAGAGACAGAAGGAAGTATCAGTGGAATAGAGTTGGGGTTAATGACATCAGCAAGACAGTGTATGATAAACCCAAAGAGCCCAACTTTTGGGACATGAATCCACTATTTGACAAAAACTGCTGGAAAATTTGGAAAACAATATGGGAGAGATTAGGTTTAGATCAACATCTCACACCCTACACCAAGATAAATTCAGAATGGGTGAATGACCTGAATATAAAGAGGGAAACTATAAATAAGTTAAATGAACACAAAATAGTACACCTGTCAGATCTTTGGGAAAGGAAAGATTTTAAAACCAAGCAAGAGTTAGAGAAAATGACAAAATGTAAATGAAATGCTTTTGATTATATTAAACTAAAAAGCTTTTGTACAAACAAAAACAATGTAGTCAAAATCAGAAGGGAAACAACAAATTGGGAAAAAATCTTTATAATGAAAAACTCTGACAGGGGTCTAATTAATCAAATATACAAGGAATTAAATCAATTGTATAAAAAATCAAGCCATTCCCCAACTGATAAATGGGCAAGAGACATGAATAGGCAATTTTCAGGTAAAGAAATCAAAAGTATCAATAAGCACATGAGAAAGTGTTCTAAATCTCTAATAATTAGAGAAATGCAAATCAAAACAACTCTGAGGTATCACCTTACACCTAGCAGATTGGCTAAAATGAAAGAAGGGGAGAGTAATGAATGCTGGAGGGGATGTGGCAAAATTGGGACATTGATGCATTGCTGGTAGAGTTGTGAACTGAACCAAACATTCTGGCTGGCAATTTGGAGCTATGCTCAAAGGGCTATAAAAGAATGCCTGCCCTTTGATCCAGCCATACCATTGTTGGGTTGTACCCAAAAGAGATCATAAATAAACAGACTTGTACGAAAATATTTATAGCTGTGCTTTTTGTGGTGGCAAAGAACTGGAAAAGGAAGGTATGTCCTTCAATTGGGGAATGGCTGAACAAATTGTGGTATATGCTGGTGATGGAATACTATTGTGCTCAAAGGAATAATAAACTGGAGGAATTCCATGTGAACTGGAAAGACCTCCTGGAACTGATACAGAGTGAAAAGAGAAGAGCCAGAAGAACATTGTACACAGAGACTGATATACTATGGTAAAATCGAATGTAATGGACTTTTGTACTAGCAGCAATGCAATGACACAGGACAGTTCTGAGGGATTTATGGTAAAGAACGCTACCCACATTCAGAGGAAGGACTTCAGGAGAGGAAACATATAAGAAAAACAATTGCTTGAACTCATGGGTTGAGGAGGACATGATTGGGGATGTAGACTCAAAACTACCACACCAATGCAACCAACAACAATTTGGTAATAGGTCTTAATCAATGACATATGTTAAAACTAGTGGAAATGTGCATTGGCCATGGGTGGGGGGAGAACGGAGGGTGAAGGGGAAAGTAGGAGCATGAATCATGTAACCATGTTAAAAATGAATATTAATAAATGTTTAAAAAAATTAAGTCTACAAGTAACCATCTTGAATCCTTATGTACAGTTTAGTGATCCATGTTGGATTCAGTTTGGCAATTCTCTGAGACTCATAAATTATAGAGAATGTGCTAATGTAATGTAATTATAGAGAATTTCCTTATCTGGCATTCCCTGCAACAATGAAATCCCAAATCTGATTTCTCTTCTGCCTTCCCTCCTCTCCTACTCCCAACTTTAATATGCTTATTTTGATCAAATAACATGTTATCATTTTAATTCATGCTTTTTGCAACACTTTCCTTTAATCTTAAAAATAAAAATTTCAAAAGAGGGATAGAAGGTTTTAGAAAAAAGCTTTTATTATTCAAATTATTAAGCATCAAGGACTAGTTATGAGAGACAAAGTCAACAGCAGAGGTTGAACACTGGGATCTCATGTAACTGGGTATTTCACAAAATTATGCTTCTTTTTAGAAATGAAGATAAGTGATCAAACAATAATAGCAACTAAGACAAACATTAACTGTAAATAAGAACAACCACAGCAAAAATCACTACAATCAATGAATAAAACCACCATTTAGAACCATCAAAAATGTCAATGCATATACATTAGAAGGTTTCCTTTGCGGCCTGGGGGAAAGAACATTGTATTAAATTATAAATTCTCTTATTGATCTTGTATGTCTTCATCATTAGCAAAGTGCTTGAGTAGAGTGGGTTTTTAACAAAATTGGTTTGAATAAATGTTTGCTTATGAACGAATTGAAGTAATTTATGAGTAAGCCTCTAGTGAATGGTTATTGACAGTTTCAACAATCAGGTTCATTAATAATGATCAAGCTAGAATATTTCCACTGAATGGATATTACCTGAGACACTAGATCATTTTAGTTTTGCAACAGCAGCAATTGTTCACCTCAGAATTTATGCTTATTTAATGGATTGTAGAAAAGGGATACTGACATTTACAGTGACTGAATTAAAATTATTCTGAGCACATGAGTTTTTCTATCTCAGATTCTTCTCTCATATTTTTTATGCCAGTGTATCCACTCTCTTTCATAAATATGAGACCAATGGGGAAACAATGTGACCAAAGTTTCTTGGTGTCCATTATTTCTGCATTTGATTTAATATTGAAGTACTGGTGATGTTAGTGTTTATTTTACTTTATAATTCATTGAGCGGCTATGTTTAAGATCTAAATGTGTCATAATAGTGAGTGGTTATTTTGTGCAGATGGTGGCAATTCGGGGACATAAGTGAGTGAAGTATATGCTTTACTTCAAAATACATAAGGGATTTAAACAAATGTGAGAAAAATCATGATAAAATAAGAAATATACATATTAATTTTCCTTTTTCATTTCCTTCTATATTTTAAATGGTTTTGCAACATATTTTAACTTAATGTTCATCTTTCCTTAAAAATGTTAAATATACTGAATTAAAAGCAGTTATCTAACTGCAAATTATATTCCTGAAAAATGTGCTATCAGTCAAAATGATGAAATTTGAAACTGACCTTCTATAAAACATACCCTTTCTCCTCCACCATGAACTTCATTCTAGGCTTCTGTCTATATATTTTGTTTATATCCTTGTTAATTAATTGTTCATCAGTGTAAGTGCAATAGATACAGTACAGTAACAAAATGGAATACATAACTGAGAGGGAAGCAAAAAGGAAAATTTGGAATAAAAGGTTGTTGAGTGACAGTAAAGGTTGCTTCATTCTGTACATATCTTTGTTGCTATCATCTCTTGTCCTCTTGAGAGCCCAGGAACTTGCATCCACCTTGGGAGCAGCTGCCTTAGCTGAGGAGAACCCCAACTAACTCAAAGCCAGGGTCTGAAGGAGTGAACCCCAGAGTTTAGAGGCACCAGGCCCTGAAGGCAGGACCTCAAATCTCGCTGCCTATAAAAGAAGAAAGTTGGGAACCCCAGGAATGCAGAGCGGATGTCTATTCTATCTAGGACTATTGAAGTAGGGTTGAAGTAGGAAAGAAAGAGTAAGGAAAAAGCTTACATTGGTTTGAAGGACTGGGGTCCCATCACCTGTGGTCAGTCTCAGGACAGTGGTGTCCTTGGTTGTTTCCACAGGGGAAGGCAGGCTGTTTACTTGCTGTTGCAGTGGCAGAACATCCAGGGCTCTGGTTGGAGCACCTGAGGTCAATCACAGCCAAGGGTATGAATGGGGTACCTGGGATTATATCATATTATAGACTTCAAAAACTTTGATAAGTACCTATCATCTATGAAAAAAAGCGAATGAAAAATAAAATCCTGAAACCTGAGATAATATACCCAAACACCATAGGAACCCTGGGGCTCCAGAAAAAATCCAATAATTAAGTCTATTGGCCTGGCAGCTAAATTTCTTTTAAGTTAAAAAAACAACAAGCAAGCAAAGGAGAAAGAACTCAACTATTGATACTTGTTATGGAAACAGAGAGAATTCATCTCAAACTCAGAGGCCTGTTAAGTAAAAACACTTACTTCCAAAACAAAAAAGAAATACAATAAATGGCTACAAACTAAAAAAAAATTCTGTAAAAACTTTAAAAAGATCTCAAAAACCAAATGAGAGAGGTTGAGGAAAAAAGAAAAAAATAGGAGCAATGCAAAAAAATTAAGAAAATTATGAAATAATGATCACCAAAAATGGAAAAAGTGATTGATTAACTCATGGGAGAAAATAATTTATTAAGAACTAGAACTGGACAAGAGGAAGCTAATGATTTCCTAAGACAACAAGAAATAATAAAGTTAAAATCAAAAGAATGAAATAACAGAAGAGAATATGAAATATCACAAAAACAACTGACCTATATTCTAGGTCAAGGAGAGACAGTATAGGAACATCTGGACTCCCAGAAAGTTATGATAAAAAAGAGAGTTTAGACACCATTCTTCAAGAAATGATCAAAGAAAACCGCTTAGAAATTCTGGAGTCACTAGGTAAAATAGAAATTGAAAGAATTCACTGATTACCACCTCAAAACAATCCAAAGATGAAAGTGCACAGCAACATTATTGCTACGTTCCATAGTTCCAGGGTTAAGGAAAAAATAATACAAGCAACAAAATAAAAAAACAAAACAATAAATACTGTGGAGCTATAATAAGCATAATACAGGACTTAGCAGCTGCAACATTAAAAGAATCAAGATATAGAACACAATATTTCATAAAGTAAAAGTTTACAACCAAGAATGACATGCCAAGCAAACCTGAACATAATGATATAAGGTAAAAATAGATATTTAATAAACTAAAAGAGTTTCAAATATTCCTAGAGAAAAACTCAGAAGTTAGCACAAAATTTTGTTTATAAGAAACACATAAAGATAATAATTAAAGATTAATCATGACAAATTGGGAAAAAATCTTTATAACAAAAAACTCTGACAGGGGTCTAATTACTCAAATATATAAGGAGTTAAACCAACTGTATAAAAAATCAAGCCATTCCCCAATTGATAAATGGGCAAGGGACATGAATAGGCAATTTTCAGGTAAAGAAATCAAAAGTATCAATAAGCACATGAGAAAGTGTTCTAAATCTCTAATAATTAGAGAAATGCAAATAAAAAAACTCTGAGGTACCACTTCACACCTAGCAGATTGGCTAAAATGATAGAAGGGGAGAGTAATGAATGTTGGAGGGGATGTGGCAAAACTGGGACATTAATGCATTGCTGGTGGAGTTGTGAACTGATCCAACCATTCTGGATGGCATTTTGGAATCATGCTCAAAGGGCTATAAAAGAATGCCTGCCCTTTGATCCAGCCATACCATTGCTGGGTTTGTACCCCAAAGAGATCATAGATAAACGAACTATTATGAAAATATTTATAGCTGTGCTTTTTGTGGTGGCAAAAAAACTGGAAAAGGAAGGTATGTCCTTCAATTGGGGAATGGCTGAACAAATTGTGGTATATGTTGGTGATGGAATACTATTGTGCTCAAAGGAATAATAAACTGGAGGAATTCCATGTGAACTGGAATGACCTCCAGGAATTGATGCAGAGTGAAAGGAGCAGAGCCAGAAGAACACTGTATATAGAGACTGATACACTGTGGTAAAACCAAATGTAATGGACTTCTGTACTGGCAGTAATGCAATGACTCAGGACAATTTTGAAGGATTTATGGAAAGGAATGCTACCTACATTCAGAGGAAAAACTACAGGAGTGGAAACACAGAAGAAAAACAACCACTTGGACACATGGGTTGATGCTGACATGGTTGGGGATGTAGACCCGAAATGACCACACCAAAGCAACTATCAATAATATGTAACCAAGTCTTGATTAATCACACATGTTAAAACCAGTGGAAATGCGTGTTGGATATGGGGGGGGGGGGTGAAGGGAAGTGAAGGGGAAAGTAAAAACAAGAATCATGTAACCATGGAAAATGTTTCTAAAAAAATAAAATATTTTTAAAAAAAGATTAATCGTGTGACCCCAAAAGTCAAATTGGTTGATCCTTGTAAGGGGAAGTGTCATCTATGGCCCCTGGGAATGGCATCATTATCTGGGTACTTTGAAAGTATGGGCATGTACAGAAGACTTAAGACTCATGTAAATGCAATGGAGTAAGCTCAGATCTGGAAATGGTAGGGTGGAATGATTATCTTATATGGAGGAGGAATGAATGGAGGAACAGCCATGGAAAAGGGGAGGAGAGAGTGGAGGGCTCCTAGTACTAGACCCAACTCTCATCAGATATAGGATTAAGGCAGAACAACATCCACAATTAGAGGAATCAAAAGAATGAAAGGTGGATTAACAAAAAATGAGGCCATGGAAATAAGAAAAGGGAGGGATACCTAGAAAGGAGTATATATTAAGAAGTAGAACAATAAGGGGAGAGGATAAAAGAGGTCCTCCGGACAAGATAGAGGAGGGATTTTTAGACTCAAACTCATATCAAGTGCAGGAGATAAGGAAGGAATTTTTGGGAAAGTGGAGAGAATTAGATGTAGAAGGGAAGAGGAAAGAAGGGAGGGAACTTTGGTAAGATGGACCAATTTTGAAGTAAGAAGGCAAAAGAATAAAGGAGGATTTTTGGTTAGGGATTAAATTGGAGAGCCCATTGGTCAAAGAAAATTGGAAATCTGAGGAGGAGGGATATAGCAGAAAGAAAGAAACAAGGAGGCAAACAGCAAGGAGGAACAGAATAGATGGAAATGCACAGCTAGGAACTATGACTTTGAGCTTAGTGGGATGAATTCTTCCACTGAAAGAAAATGGATAGCAGAAAGGATCAAAAATCAGGCCCTGACAATGTATTGTTTACAAGAAACCACTGAAAGTGAGAGTCATACTGCATGACTTACCTCTGTAATGAAAGAAGGGAGATACTTTCCTCAATGGTATTCCAAAGCTAAGGCATGTCACAATTACATGCCATTGAAGGCTTTTTGGGGTGTGGAGTGGGGTGGGTAGGGGTAGGGATTATTTGTTGTTATTCTTTAGATTTAAATTTGTCTTCATTGTGCATATTTTTCTTAGTACTGCTTACTTCATCCTACTTCATTTCTTATATTCTTCCCATAGTCTTCTAAATTCCTCATGTTATTTCTTATCAAACAATAATATTTAAGCACATCACATACCATAATTTCTTTATCCATTTCCTAATTGGTGTGTATTTATTTTTTCAGTTGTTTGCTCCCATAAAAGTGTTTACGATAAAAGTAATTCAGATTTTGTCATATGTGTGACATTTATTTCTGTTTTTGACACAACTTTATAGATGCACATGTAAGCAGCTTTGTGATATGGTAGATAGAACTTTGTACATAGAGTTAATTTCAAATTAAGCATTAACCAGTCATAGTCATTATAAATCAAGACAAGTGAATTTACTTCTGGCTTAGATTCATTATTTTAAAAATGGATCAGATATTAATAGCACCTATTTCCTGGGTGGTGTCAGAATAAAATTAGTTGTTAATTATAAAGTGCTTTGCAAACTATATAAGTCCTAGTTAGGATGATAATGATGATGATGATGATGATGATGATGATGATAATGATGATGATGATGATGATCATGGTGATGATCATGGTGATGATCAAGATGATGCAAAGCAATAGGGTTTGGGGGACAAAGGTTATGGATATTTTTAACAAAAAACGTTTTATCATCCTTCCAAATTGCTTTCCAAAATGGTCACAGGAGTTCCCATCTCCACTACCAATCAGTTAATGAGCCTATCTTACCATCATCCCTCCAAAATTGACTTTTGCTCTGTTATCTTTTTCACTTTTCTCAGCATTGGGTGAAACCTCACAGATTTTTTAAAATTTTCATTTCTCTTATTATTAATATTATGGAGAATCTTTCATATACTTGTTAATACCCTGCAATTCATCTTTAACTGTTCTTATCCTGTGGCTACTTTCCTATTGTGAAATTATTTTTGGACTTATATATTTGTGTTGATTACTTATATACCTTTGCTATGTTACCCTTAGAAATATTTATTGAAAAGTTCATTTTTTCTCATATCATTTCTTTGTTATAATAGCTGGAAAGAAGTATTTCCAATTTCATATTATCAAAATGATCTAATTTATATCTTGTGATCTCCTCTTTCTATTGTTCTAGGGTTTCCTCCTAGAGTTGTAAAATATGCCTCCATTATTTTATGCTTTGACATTGTTATGTTTAAAGTGCAAATATAAGTTTTAAATGAACCTATTGTAAGATATAATGTAAAATACCTAATTTCTTATCTAATTGAAACTTTGTAATCTTTTGTTTCCAGTTTACTCAGCCCTATTTTGTTGAACTAAAATATTTCTGATTCTTGCTCATCTAATCTTTTTCATTGACCTCTTTATTATTTTCCACTGAGTATTGAATTGTTTTGTTGAATATACTTTATAATATGATTTGAAGTACAGAAATTTTGTTTCTTCCTCACACTTCTTTTTAAGCAGTTCTCTCCAGAGTCTAGAAATATGTCAAATAATAATGAAACATTGGGGTATATTTGCTTTATTTATTGGGAAAGGTCCTTAGTGCTTTTTTATTGTAAGACCCAACTTCATCATGCTGGGGTCCTCTGGCTGGGGACGGGTCCTTCATGCTGGGATCCTTAGAGGGGTTTTCCATGCTGGGGTCTTCAGAGCTAACTCTGGAGAAATTAAAGAACACCAGTAGAGTTTCTATTTCCTCTTAGGAATGTAAACTATAAGGTTTTACCCTCTTGCTAGCTTAGTACTTCTGTCATTTTCCAATTCCCTTCCTATTGACTTCTTTTTCTTTTCTTTTTTTAGAGGAAAAAAAGAAGTATTGGCTATTTTTGTGGGGTAGTGTGGTATATAGATTGCCATTACAATAGAGGACTGATCAGGACCCTTACAGATGGCCCCTAATACTTACATATGGCAGCCAGGTTGCTTATAGATATGCTATGCTTGATTTAGGGTAAAGAACTTTATGAATTTCAGTTTTATGATGTTATTTCAAGAAATTTTTAAAAATATCTTATTTCTGTCTTTTTATTTGCTGTGCATTCTGCTTTAATAACTCTCTAACTGGTACATAATTCTCTCCCCCACCCTTTTCCACATAAGTTTTAGGTTGGAGAGACTTTCAGAAAGCAGCTATTTTGTAAATTTGTTAATTACATCTAAGGAAATGACCTTAAAGTGACATTCATTTAATTTGTCTTTCATCAATTAACAATGACCCAATTCATTTGGTATGATCAGTCAAATAATTGAATGCCCATTTTTAGAAAAATATCCTGTTATAAACTAGAATGAGGGAAGAACAAAAAGAATAAGCATAAATCTTAGTTCATATCTTCAAAGAGTTTGTGTTATGGTTGGAAGATAAGAAATATATTCATGAAAAGATTGATAATAGTTTTGGACCCTTGCTGAGAAGACTGTAGTGAGGATTCTATTATCTTCACAACATGGATCCTGGGATTATTGCTCAGGGATTATGGAATCTGCTGTATTTAGGAAAGCTGAAGTGTAATTGCAAATGTCCTAAATAAAGGCCATATGTTGTGAAGGGTTAAAATTTTGGGGTAGGAGTTGATACAAGTACAGAGAGCAGGTTGGTAAAACACAAGCATTTGGTTTATTTTGAGGTAAATTCATATAGGAAAATAGGAGTGAGGAAAGGAGATGATAGATCTTAAATCTTATACTATGCCTAAAATTCAAACCTTATACTAAAATTTCTAAGAAACCCTAAATCTAACTGCCTTCTTGGGCAGGATCTTATTGCCTGACAAAACAGTCCTACCTTACCTACACTACTCCTATCTAGAAATAGATCTAATCTGAAGCCAATCAATGAACATTAATCACTAACACCTCCTTAAAGTAGTTCTTCCTCAAATGTAAATAGTGTAACTGCCTGTCACAGAGACACACAGACACAGATTCTAGCTCCCTCCTAATTCTGAGGAAAAAACCCTAAGAGCCAGTCTCCTTCTCCCTCAAAGTTATGAGGAGAAATAGCCCAAATATGAAGTCCTTCCTCCCCCTAATAAATTCTGCTCTTAAAGATACAGAGTGAGATTAAGCAACCTCCTTATAACAATATATAAGTATTATCTTCCCAAACAACATCCTAGCATATTTTGGACTAATTATTTCATTTATTTTTTTATTCCCAAAGCCTAGCACATCATAGATGACTAATAAATAATTATTGATTATTGATTTCAGTTTTACAACTGTCTACTAAATGAAATTCTCAAATATTTTGATAGTCACATCTATAGTATGGCATATAAGGGCATGAAGTCCACAATCTGACCATTACTTTTCCAGTCTACTTTGCTCCATAATTATATTCCAAGTTCTCATTAAATGTAGAGTTATCCCTAAAGGCATTTTCTGAGCCCTCCTCTCTTTTTCTGTAAATGCTCTCAATAGCTCCCACTGGTTAAATTGCTATTTCTATATAGACTATTCCCAAATTGTTATATCTATCCTAAAACACATTCCTGAAATCCAGTCCTCCATTACCAACTACCTATTACACATTTCCACCTGAATGTCCTATAAACATTTCAAAATCAAAATGCCCAGCCACCACTTCTTACCTATCAGAGTGGTTAACATGACAAAAATGAATGATGGATAAATATTGAAAGGGATATGGAAAAATTGGGACACTAACAACTGTTAGTAGAGCTGTGAAATGATACATTCATCCTGGGGAGCAATCTGGTACCATGCCCAAATGGTCATCAAACTGTGTATACTCTTTTATGCATCAATACCAGTACTAGGTCTATATCTCAACAAGATTAAAAATAAGGGAAAAGAACCTACCTAAAGAAAAATATTTATAGTTGCTGCTCTTTTTATGGTAGCAAAGAATTAGCAATTAAAGGGGTGTCCATCAATTAGGAAACAGCTGAACAAATTACAGTATATGATTATAATGGGATACTATTGTGCCATAAGAAATGATGAACAAGATGATCACAAAAAAACTTAGAAAAACTGATATTAACTGATGCTAAGTAAGGTGAGCAGAACCAGGAGGAATGATGTCCACAGTAAAAATAATAATGTATGATGATTAACTTGAAAGACATAACTATTATCAATAGGTCAAGGATCCAGTACAACTCCAAGAACTCATAGGGGAAAAAAGGATGTCTATTGCCATAGAGTGAATAGAGGGAAGCCAAATGCAGATTGAAGCATATAATTCTTCACTTTATTTTTTGAATTTTTCTCTAGTGTAAACAAGATATCTCATTTAACAACATGGCAATATGTATTGTAGGATACTATATGAACAACCCATATCATATTACCTGTCTTTTGGAGAAAGAAGTAGAGAGGGAGTAAGAGAAGGTGGTTTGCAAAATATCAAGAAATAAATATTAAAAATTGTATCGACATGCAATGTGGGAAAAATAAAACACACCCAAAATAGAATTAATTACATTTTAGCCAAAAATCAGCCCTCCTCTAAATTTTCATCTTTCAAGTGAAATTATCACCTTCTTTCTGTAAGAAATAAAATGGATATTAAAAGAAGTTTAGATCAGAGACCTCAAAATTAGTTCAAGGACTCCCAAATTTCCAATACCACGTTTCCAATTAATTAAGCTTACAATAATGCAGTGATCCTTGACATATCCTCTTCTTCCTTCAATACTCTATATCCAAATAAATAATTAAATCATCTTGACAGTAACCACAGCATTTCTCAAACCTATTCTCATTTTTCTTTTCTCTCCCTTTCTTTCTTCTCACACAACCACTACCCTAATCCAGGTCCTGATTATCCTTCTCCCAGTTAACTTCCTTTTCTTCACTTAATTTCCCTTCCAATGTATCCTCTGCAAAGCTTATACTCTGATTTTACTAAAAATTGCAATTGACCATTTTATACCATACTCAATGGATTTCTATTGACTTTAGATAAAAGACAAAATATACATTCTATATACTTTTTACTATTTTTAAAAACACTTTATAGAACCTTGGCATTGACAAGAATAAACAAAGAAAGAGACAATATGAAGTAGAAGTAAAATCAAGATAAAGATTTGGGATATAAATACCTGAACAGGTCTATTACAAAGGCAGAGGGAAAGGCAAGTGTGATGATGCAAGAGAGAGAAAACAAATTATCTTCTTTTACCACAGATACAAAAGATATTGAAGAGGAGGAAATCAAAGGAATAAAGGGAAATTTTAAGCTTGGTGAGAAGGAAGATCCCATAGTTTTCTGAGACTGAGGAAGGAAGAAAATATAGATGAGTACATTAAAGAATTCATAGGAGCGGAGAGAATGGAGGAGTTCAGATAGAATAGCCTCAGTTTTCTAAGTAAATTAAGATTGAGGTCATTTATTTGGAACTAGATTTATTTGGATTATTAATATATTTATAATTAATCACTACTGGTTTACTAATTTGGTTTTTTCTTTTTTTAAATACATTATTATTTTAAAAATATTTTTTCCATGGCTACATGATTCATTTTCTCTCCCACCTCTCTTCCTTTCCCCCTCCCGGAGCTGACAAGCAATTTCACTGGGTTATTTATGTGTTATCATTTGATACCTATTTCTATTTTATTCTTTTGGTATTATTAATTTGTACTATTAACCAAGCTATTTGGTTAAATGGACCTTTAAGCTGTCAAGTAAAACTTGAGTCAAGAGAAAACTATATATTTATAGGATACAATCTAAAATCAGATCACCTTGTGGACTTCACAACTTTCTTTATAGTTTAATTAGTATTAAAATAATTATTCTTTATATTGAAATAAACAATTAGTTGTGAAAACATATGTAAAGTTCTCTTCATGTTGTCTCATGTCTCTGACAAGAGAGAGATGTATTTTTGTTATCATATCTATGTAATTGATATTTTGTTATAATTATCATAGATTAGCATCATTCTGTTTTTTTATTGTAGTAGTTGTGAATTTTCCCATTTATTTATTCTACATAAATCCATAAAAAATCTTCCCATTTTAAAAAATTCATACTAATTATTTTTTGCTGCATAGCAGTGTCATTAAATTTATATTCCACAGTTTGTTCTGACATAGTTAAATTCAGTGAATATCCATTTAATTCTCAATTCTTTGCTAATGCTATAAATATTTTTCTAAATGTTGAAACTTTGTTTCTTGTCTTTATATTCTTGAGATTTAGTCTAAGTAGTAGTTTATCAGAGTCAAAGGAAAAAACATTTAAGATTTTCTAAAATGACCAAATCAGTTTACAGCTCCACAAATAGTGTATCAGTGTGCTTCTTTTCCCACAGTTCTTCAATTATTGCACATTTCTATTTTTTCATTATAATATTTGCATTTTGCTTAGGAGGAAACTCAGAGCTATTTTAAATTTTCTTGTTATCAGTGATATCTAGGCCTAATTTACAAACTGGTTTTCCAAAAACCATTTGTATTAAATGGCATTTACCCAAGAAATGTGAAGGAACTCAAGGGTGAAATTCATGGAATTATAAGTCAAAATGCATAACCTTATCATTATAAATGGCCAGAGAACCCAAATCATATACCCATATAAACAAGTGATAAATCATTAAGTTTTTCTTTTGTGTGTCTACTCCCATAGTTCTTTCTCTCAATGTAGATAGCATTATTCCCCAAGAGTCCTTCAGGAATGTCCTAGATTATTACATTGCTACTAGTAGTAAAGTCCACTACATTGGATAGTTGCACAATGTTTCACTTTTAGTGTACAATATTCTCTTGGTTCTGCTCATTTCACTCTGCATCAGTTCTGAGAGGTCTTTCCAGTTCATACAGAAATCCTTCAGTTCATCACTCCTTAGAACACAATAGTATTATACCACAATTTGTTCAGCCATTCCTCAATCAAGAGACACCCTCTCATTTTCCATTTTTTTTTTGCTACCACAATGAGCACTGTTATGAATATTTTTGCACAAACATTTTTCATTGTTATTTCTTTGGGCTACAAACCCAGAAGTGATATTGCTAGATCAAAGGGTGCATATGCATTCTTTTAAAGCCAAAGGGCATAATTCCAAATTACTCTCCAGAATGGTTGGACCAATTCACAACTCTACCAGCAATGCATTAGTGTCCCAATTTTGCCACAACCCCTCCAACATTTATTATTTTCCTTTGTGATAGCAATATTTTTGATGAACAGTTATTAATGACCTAGTTATTCTTAGAAATATAGTGAGCCAAAATAATCCCAGAGACTCATGACAAAAAATACCAGCTACCTTCAGAGAAAGAACTGAAGAATCTGAATGTAGACCAAAGCATACTATATTCCAATTTATATTTTATTTTTTCCACTTCTTTTTTTTTATTTGAGATCTTTTCCACGAAAAACTTAATATGGCAAAATATTTATATTATTTGATATGTCTAATCTATATTAGATTGCTTGTTGTCTCAGGGATGAGGGAGGGATGGGTGGAATGAAGGGAGGGTAGAGGGGGGTAGAGAATTTGAAACAAAATTTTTAAAATGGAAATTAAAATAATTTGTATATGTAATTGGGGGGAAATAAAATATTATTATAAAAAGGAAGAAAATGAGCAACTGTAAAAAAAAAAGATCTTGTTTTCCTATTATGGGCACTGTTTGCTGACCAACTGTTTTAGTCATTATTTTTTTAAAAAGGCATAAGAAATTTGTATAAGGCTAAGAGAAAGTGATAACCTCCTTACTTTGCAGAGTTATAGAAACTGCATAAAATATGAATATAAATGCAGCATTACAGATGCTTACTTTATGGTTTCATTTCATTTTATAACTCTGAAGTCAAGGATCCACTTAACCTGTATATTCTTTTCTCAGAGTATATCAGTTCAGAATAGCTATAGAAATCTCATTGTTTAAAATCCAGGTTTCTTAAAGAAACATAGAAGACAATAAACTCCCCCTGAGAGTTTATGGTAAAATAAAACATTATCCCAAGCATTTTAAATAATTTATGCACTAAAAGAGAGTAGGAAAGTCAAGGCCATTTGATACAAAATATAATGAGTTTTTTTTGTTTCTTTGTGATAACATAAAATTCTGAATATAGCTTCCTTATGCTTTGAGAAGGAGGAAGAAAACAAAGAGGAACAGGAGGAGAAAAAATAGGAAGAGGAGGAGAGAGAAGGAAGAAGAAGATTAAGAAGTAAGAGGAGAAAAAAAGGAAGAAGAAAAAGGAGGAGGGGGAAGAGGAAGGAAGAAAGAAGAAAGGAAGAAGGAGAAGGAGGAGGAGGAAGAACAGCCCATTACAGATGTAATTAATGTTATAGTAAATGTATAAATTGTATGTAATGTAAATGGCAAATGTATTATAATATAAAGCATTTTCTTTCACTTAAAGATGTCAATTTGTAAGTATGAGAATGTTTACTTTTTCCTTGACTAAATGCCTACAACTCATGATTCATAGGCCATGATTTCATGACATGTCATTAAAATAAAATCTTGATGAATATATGGCAATAGCTTATCTATTTCTACCACATAAGTGAAAGGTTGCATAGTGTTTTAATTATATTCCAATTAGTTATTAAAACCAAAATCAGAGAATCGTATTTGATTTAAAAGGGGTCTTAAGAATATTATTTCATACTTTAACAAATTTTAAAATTCTGCTTAATATAATAATGGTCACAGGTCAAAGTAGACTAATTCATTTGGGATGTCTTCTTAACTTGGAAAGCTTGGAAAGCCATAAGGGGCAAAAACCTAAAGGGGAATAGGAACTGTGGGATTTGCCAGGGCAATCTTCATCACGTCAACCTTATCCCTATTCTTTTACTCGATTACTCAGAGCATATTTAGGCTATGGTTTTATGTTATACCAGAATACTGCATAAAGCTTCTGACCATATATGATGCCTACAAATATCTAGCATTCACTATGGCTGATTTTGTCTCATACCTATCAGCAATGATCATAATAACTATCCAAGGAATTTGGGGGCTCAAGAAAGCATTACAACTATTGTTGGGAACGAAGAAACACACAAATGATGACCTGTTGCAAGTAATGAAGCAACTCTCTTGGAATCAAATTCCACAGGGATTTTCAGAAGCACAAATATCTTTTGCCAAATCCTGCAGAGAGACCTTGAATCAATCACTTTCACTGACAGCAAACTGATACATTATATGGATGATCTTTTGCTAATGTCCCTAACCACTCATATCTGTCAGAGAGACAGTGTATACTTGCTGAAAGAACTATGCAAGCAAGGGCATAAAGTCTCCAGAGCCAAGTTGCAAAATTTATAAAGTTGAATATCTTGGGTTCATATTAGAAAAAGGCATAAGAAGAAGCTCACAAAAGGGAGTGGCAGACACATAGAAATTGAGCATACCTAAGACCAAGAAGCAGCTCTGTGCAATATTAGGAATCACTAGTTACTGCAGGCAGTGGTGACTCCAGGCTTTAGTCTGATCTCTAAATCTCTGACAGACTTAACTAGGAACACTGTCTCAGAACCTCTGAAACTCACACAGGATCCCAAGCATGCCATTGAGAAGCTTAAAACAGCTATTCTAACAGCCCCTGCCCTTGGAATTCCCAACCATGCAAAACCATTCCATCTATTTGTGCATGAAGACAAGGGAATTGCTTCTAGTGTATTGATGCAGACTCTGGGGGATAAGATAAGATCCATAGATTATTATAGTTCACACTTAGATCCCGAGATTAAAGGAATGTCACCTTGCCTTAGGGCCATTGCCACGGCTGCTCTAATGATAAGGATCTTGTATTGATGATCTGATCTTGTATTGGGATGCAGGCTTATGGTGTATTCCCCACACCAGATTGAAATCACCCTCAGGAATAGTATATTACAAGCTTTTACATCTAAGTATTTATCTCAATATGAAGCTGTGTAGCTGGAAAATGAAAACTTGTCATTTCATGATTGCAAAGACATCAACCCAGCCACACTGATTCCTGATGAACTATTAGAAAGGGAAAGCATCCATAACTGCAGTGATACCTTGGAGATAGTACAAAAGACCAGAGAGGATATGACTGATATTTCTTTAATCAATGCAGATATGACTTTATTTGCTGATGGTTCCTCCTATATGGTAGATGGAGAAAGGTTCATAGGTGCAGCTGTTGTGACCGAAGACAAGACTTTATGGTATGCAGCCCTACCAAAGACTCTTAGGGCTCAAGGAGCATAAATACTTGGCCTCACCAGAGCACTCCAGGTTGGCAAAGACAAATGAATCAATGTCTACACGGATTCAAAATACACTTTTGGGGTAGTACATTGTGCAGATCAAATCTGGAAACATCTTGGGTTTATTACCTCTGGTAGAAAGGAAATAGCATATGGGGACTTAATAAATCAACTTCTAGAAGCTGTCGAGTTGCCTAGAGAAGTTTCAGTGATGCATTGCAGGAGCCATCAAAAGAAAACAGATAGTGTGACGGGAAATTATAGGGCCAATATTATAGCCAAATATGGAGCCTGGTTTGGACCTTCCTATGTTCTGAACCTCTCTTTGGTGGAAGAGGCAGATATACAACAAGCCTTCCTCAAGAGAAGTGGAGAACTGGAAGAAAAATCTAGGAGCCAAACTGGTGAATGACATCTGGTTCTCAGGGTCTGGCAAACCCATCCTGCCAAAAGCATTGTATTAAACCCTGAGCAATGCATTACATGAGAAAGGGCATTATGGAACTCAAATCTTAATAGATTCCATGAGGAGACTCTGGATAGCAAAAGGCATTTTGACCTATGTAATAGAGTGTGCCAGAAGTGTAAGATCTGCTTGCAATTTTATCAGGGTATGACCTGAATTAAAGGGCTTGGAGGTAGACAACTATCTCATACCCCATTTGAATGTCTGCAGATGGACTACATCTCCATGCCAAAATGTCGGGGATTCAAGTATGGTCTTATCATCATTGACTGGTTGACTAAATGGCTGGAAGTCTACCCAGCAAAAAGAAACAATGCAGCATTCGTGGTGAAGATCCTTTTAAGAGAAATAGTCCCTCATTTTTCAATTCCAGCCTGGATCAATTCTGGTTGAGTTTTCACATTTTTGTCAATAAAATTTTACAAGATATTTACAAGACCCTTGGGATAAAAGGACTTCTCCATTCAGCTTATCACCCTCAGTCATTAGGGTAAGTAGAGAAATTCAATAGGCAAATAAAAACTTTGATTGGGAAACTCTAATCAGAAAGTCATCTAAAATGGGTAGATGTTCTCCCAATTGCCTTACTCCATCTCAGAAGCCAGCCCAATGGTGACACTCATTTATCAACATTCAAACTCTTATATGGACATTTGCCTTGGCATGGAACTGCACCTCAAAACTCAGCTCATTTGTCACATCTAGGAGCTGAATGCAAGCCATTTGAATATATAAAAGCATTAAAAAAGAGGCTTGATGAATTACATAGACTAGGCTTGTTGAACCAGAGAGTTCCCCTGGATTTCAGCTTGCATTAATTCCAACCAGGAGATATGGTTTTACATTAGAAACTTCACCAGAAAATCTGTTGTTGATCCCAAATGGACAGGACCTTATGAAATCTTGCTCAAGTATTAAAGTAGAAGACAGATATCCGTGGTTTCATATCACATATGTGAAATCAGCAAAAGA
This sequence comes from Gracilinanus agilis, assembly GCF_016433145.1. Lineage (NCBI taxonomy): Eukaryota > Metazoa > Chordata > Mammalia > Didelphimorphia > Didelphidae > Gracilinanus > Gracilinanus agilis. The sequence continues at coordinate 499,271,263 of NC_058131.1, read as the reverse complement.
ATAAACAGCTCATGATGAAAACCCAGCAATCACAACTGAATTAGATCAACAACAATCTATAGAAGACACACAAGTAGATCCAAATACGAATGACACAGATGATGAAGACTGAACCAAAAGAAACTCATTCAAAAGTAAAAATCAAAATTGGTACAACACAAAATTATATGACATAATTAACACAACCACAAACTCCATAACTACAACTACTACGGTTCCAGAATAAGAAGGTGACAAGTTATCCTACAGTCAAGAATCTATAACCAACAACATGTGTATCCAGAAACAGATGAAGACTAGAAGAATGGAACATCAATATATCACAAGGATCAGCAGAAACGGCATGAAAAGAATGAACTTTGGATAGAAATATGAACTGAGTAACACAATGGCAAGAAGAAGAAGACTATGGGATTAGATAATTTAAGGTTTTTGCTTGATAACATGATCATATTATGTACAAATTACATATCACATAGTAGAATGCATGTCACAGTACATAGATGCCTGGAAGAAGAACTCTGTTTTTCCAGGATTGACAGAAGTAGAGTCTAGAAGTAGAGGTGAGTATGCACATGTCACAAAACAGTGTAGGACAAAATACACAGCACAAAACTACTTCTCACATAGACCTTGTACATATATAAATGTGTCTCCACATCACATGTACATATATGTAAATATTGCACATGGTTGAGCGTTTCAAGTAACCTTAGCCATAGCAAGGGATATTTTGATTCCTTGATGTGGTTAACAGTGCTTCCGTTACTCTCATTTGTAAAAAAGTTTGATATATATATATCGTATATATGTACATTTGTATTATACTCACTAACCCACAGGAATAGATTATAATTACTAACAATCTTAGGGAAAGATATATAGGGAGTTTGAAATATAGTTAGATTAAGGAAATAAATGTTAGCTATAAGCATAAGTAATGCTATATAGAAATACATATAGATATTACTAACCACTTTAAGCTTATTCTTAAGATTATTAACCAGTTAGGATTTAGGAACTAACAATTTTAACATTGCATAAGTAAGTAATATTAACACATGTACTAACACTTAAGGTTTGTTGATTTCTTTGTTGAAGTAATAGGATTGTTTTAGATTTATACTGTTAGTGTTAAAACATTATAGGATAGATACTGTAAATGTTTTGTTTTCATGTAAGTAATAAGTAAGATAAAGCATAATTTTATTGCACATTTACAATTTTGATTGTTTCAATGTTATTTGTTACATGTTTATGTTCAGATTTTGCTTTATTGTTTGTTATGCATGTACTATTCACAAGAAACCCCAACGTTTGCAGAAAATTACTTTCCTATACTCATCTTAGGTTGTAGGTAAGCTAGAATTAGCTAAGACAACACAGCATTAGTGGTAGATTTTTTATTTTAGAGTTGGGAGACATAGAGGGAATAGAGTTAGCTGGGAGAGAATAGTTTAGGGCATTAGGAATAAGATTTACACAGAAGTATTAGGTTAAAATTCTACCAAATAGAAAACCAGCATAACTGTAGTTATCTTTTGTAAGTAACCATCTTCTACAAACTGTTTCAAGATGGGGTTAAGAGTTTAGAATCCCCAAAGAATGTGACAAAGCATGTGACAGTTGAAAGACTATTGGACTGGCTCTATAAAAAGGAGGTGACACCCAGGCAAACCAACTCAGTCCTGAGTTTTAGGTGGAAAGGGTGGATTGGGAGGTTAGGTAGCTCTCCATTTGAAACTTCACCAGGATTGTGTTAGTCTGATCCACAGTGCTGGGTCTAGCAACTTAGGTCAATACCTGTCATAGTTTGCACTCTGCAAATTTATACATCATCATCAACAAATATCAACAACAACTTTGTAGCAATCCAGGTATACATTAATTGTGATATTATTTTAAGAGTGCTCAAAAACTTAACTCTTATACTGCTAATGATTGATCTCTGTAATCTTGAGTCAAATTGAACATAGACCATGCCAAATCCCTAGCCCTTCCCTAAGGCTACACCCTAGAAGACAGGTCAGTTATCTCAGTCTACTTACTTTACCTTCAAGGATCAATTAACATAGGTATCAAACATCAGTAGATGCCTTAGGCCATATTGGCTCAGGATCCAGACCTTAGCTCTACCTATTGTTTTAGGTTCTGGCAGTTTGCATTTTATGATGATTACTTCATAATGTTAATGTATCTAGCCACTGGGCTCTCCCCTTACCCCCATACAGTTGTAACCCCAATAAAGGTGACAAGAAGTCAGTTGGCAAAAAAGCTCTTGACCACCAGAGCTTACTCGCTATCTGTCTACCTTATCCTGAAACTTTCTATGTCTGTGTGTCTTTATTCTCACCTTATGTTCTCTTTCCACTAGTTTTTAACCCGCTACCCATTTTCACTCAGTCCTTGGTTCCCCTATCTAAGTGTCCAACCCACTAGGAATCTTCGTGGAGCTGCTGGACGGCTTCAAACTTCAACAAGTCATCTTTGAAGAAGCAACAGCTACTTACTTTCATCTGGTTTAGCTAGCATTGTCATCCATCAGCTAGCAGGCAAAAGCTGTAAACAAGCCGAGTGAGAATTCCATGAGAGGCTTCCCTGTGGGGAAGGGCCTGATCCTCACTCATTATATTTAGTCTTAGATTAACGTGAATCCTCAGTCCTTTCCCTTCGTTTCTAAGTTCCCCATTCCATCAAGTTTAAAAGTTACCTGTTGAAGAAACTGAAGTCATCTTGCTGTTCTGGTTCATCAACTCCAAAAGAATCTCCATATTACCCAGTTTGGCAATTGAGAGTCTCCCTGCTGTGATGGGTTTCATAGGCTTTCCACTAATTCTAGCCTGTGATTCATTCCCCAACAACTTAAGATATCTATAGCCATTGGTAGCCATACCATCTTAACCATACTTAAGACCTAAAGCTATCTAGTTGTTTATCACAAAGGAGTCAGAGGGCTTGGGTCCTCTTCTGTTAGGAATCTCTTGTCTGCTGGAGAATTGATTCTACTGGCCCATCCCCTACAGGTCAGAACAGTGAAGCTGGAAAACAGACAGCAACTTGAAAATAATCCTAAAAATAGTAATCTTATCTAAAATTTTATATACTCTGAATGATCAAGAAATGTTCATGGGGGCAGCTCAGTAGCTCAGTGGATTGAAAGCCAGGCCTAGAGACAGAAGGTCTTATGTTCAAATCTGAACTCAGATCCTTCCTAGCTATAGGACCTTGGGCAAGTCACTTAACCCCCATTGACTAGCCCTTACCACTCTTCTGCCTTGGAACCAATACTTAGTATTCATTCTAAGTGGAAGGTAAGGGTTTTTAAAAAAAAAAAAAGAGAGAGAGAGAGAGAAATGTTCATAATGTAGATTAAAAGTTTGTAAAGTTAAGAATTGTTTTTTTCCCTGCCATATTACATCTAAGCAATTAACATTTTAATGAACTATGGAGGAACTAGTGGTAGGTTCTAGAGGAGTGGTAGGTTCTAGGAAAGAATTTATCTCATTCTGACTAATATGCCATGTTAATTCAGTTTTGCAATTTCAGCAATATGCTCCAAGTTAAGCATGCTGAATGTCCCTTCATTCATTCCTCCAACAGAAAATATATTGTGTTTCTCATATACATGACTTCAGATGATGTGTCAGATGGTGCACACTAGTAAGAAGCTTTGAGGATTTGGTTTCAACTTCCTTATTTCTTCTATGTTGTGGAGTATGGTTCTTTCTTTTTGTTATTATCTTCCTTCATCATCTGTAACCACATTATCTTATGGTGTGTAATGTACTGTGTGTTCTTGAAAATGATCTTTGATAAGAGAAATAGAAGGCAGTGAAATCACCCATTACTTAGAGGGGTAAGAGAATAGAGACCAAGTAGCTCCAGGCTTATATCCTAGTGGTGAAAATAACCAAGGAAGATAACTAAGACCCAACAGATGCCCTTAGAAAATTTGGAAACAAAAATTTAGAAATAGGATAAGTGTATAGATGTAGTTACTCTTATATTGAAAAGGACTCTTTGGTTTCCTAGGGTGATGTAGAGTGAAGGCATTTCTGGGTTTGCTCAGCTACTCTCCTTCTTAATGAGGAACCTGGAATCCAAATTATGGCATTAGACAAATAACCAACATAGAACACAAAAAAATTGAAATAGATTCAAAATAGGACAGTGTAAGCAAATTATAATGTAGAAATAATTGAGCCTATGGCAGCTAATGAAGTCAGCAAGTTAGAGAATGTATAGAGAAAAGAGAACAGGGCCCAGAGAGCCTTGGGATAAACATGGTTAGAAGATATAATATAGGTGGAAATTCAGAAAATAAAACTGTCAAGAAGCATTTAATGGGTATACAGAGAGCAGTGTTTCTGGAGCTTAGAGAAGAAAGAGTATCTAGAAGGAGAAAATGGCCAACCAGGCTGAAATGCTTCAGGAATACTGAGGATTGAAAAAAAGTCCTTAGGTGTGTAGCTTATGAAATAATTGACCATTTTGACAGTTTCCTTTCAGCGATTGGTTAAAAAAATAAATTACCAAAAACATAAAATATTTAAGAACATCTTACCAAATCCAAGATGTCTAAGAGCTTAATCAATGATAGCCTTTCCTACAGAAGGGAGACACATGATGATATACTCTAGATTTAAAACTAGAAGTGACCTTACAGAGTAGAGAGCCCAACCCCACATTCCTCAGACTAGGAAAGAGGCTCAAAGTGAGAAACTAACCCACTATTACATGGTCAAGCAAGCAATCTGGGGTGAATTCAGACCCGTGTCACTTGCCTCCAGAGTCCTTTTTTCCCCCTTATTACAATATTCTGACACTTCTTTTTTATCCATTTTGACTGATGGATGTGGTGAGTGAAAGATGAGATGACTGAGGAAGCATAGATTTGACTTTCTTAGCATATTGATTTTTTAAGCTATGCAATTACCCAGCACATCAGGACCAGGCCCCTTCCTCAGCTTAGTGCTGGACTCTGAATACATGGGGAGACAGACTTTTATACAATAAAAATAATTAACCAAAGAAAGCCATCTAATTAAAAGGAAACAACACAACATTGGATAATCTGATTTCTAATTGGAGAAAAATATAAGGATTTTGCAGTTGGGAGGAAGAGAGTGAACAGATGTGATTCTCTGAATTCAGAAAAAGTGTCCCGCTTCTCCTAAGAGTCTGTATACAATCAAAGGAACATGGAAATAATGAGGGACTGATTAATATGAGACCAATTTTCAGATAAGTCATATGGGCTGCTTGAAATGTGCAGTTGTGAGAAAACTCCTTGCTTCAATTTTAGGATTTGACTAGATTTTTGCTCAACATGACCTAGGTCCTCAGTGAAGGATCTCTAGACAGCAGGGAAAGGTAGTTTAATTTCCTAGTCACACAGGGTTAGGTTCAAACAATGTAATGGAATTTTCTTCCAATTCCCACAATTGAATAAAGTTTTCTCTCTCACACATACAACACAAAAGTTGGACAAGACCTGTAATAGAATTGAAAGGGAACTGAGCTAGCTCCAGAACTCTGTCACTAGAATAATTCAGTGTGGTTCATTCAATTCTCACCGTTAATCACCGGCTGTGACTCAATTCCCTTATGGAGCCTAAACTCACTTCTGGATGCAGTCTCCTTATTTCATTATCTTTCTTTAGGTGACTCTCAAGTCCATTGTATCTATTTAGTCATAGTCTCCTGTCCTGAGCTCAGTTCCATGTTATGAACTGCCTAATGGATATTTTGAACTAGATATCCTGCAATCATCTCAGATTCAATATATATAAAACAAATCATTATTTCCCCCATGAAATTCACTCTTATTCTCATCTTTTCTACTTACGTTGAGGGTACCACCATTCTCCCAGTCATCCAGGTTTGCAACCTTTACTCCTTCATCTCCCTTCCTCCATAAATCCAATGAGTAGTTAAATTATTTTTCTCTACATCTTTTGTATCCATGATGTTCTCATTTATATACTTTCAATCTCAGTTCAGGCCTATAGCATGTCATACCTGGATTTTTATAATAGCCTGCTAATTGGTTTTACATTAGTGTCAAAGTGATTTTTCCTAAGGCATGGATCTGATCATATCCTCCCTGATCCTCACCTTTTGACCGCCCAACTCAACAAAATCTAGTGGCTTTCTATCACTTACAGGACTAAATAGAAACTATGTCTTACATTGAAAGCTGCCACCTTTCTAGATTCTTTGCACATTATTCCCCTCTTTCCATGCACATGAAGTCCAGCCATATTGGCCTTGTTCCTCAAATATAACATTCCATCTCCACTAATAGGCCTGGGAAGCCGATTGAGCCCCAAATAATAAGAGATAACACAAACAAGCAGCATCTGCAGAATGACAGGAAAACCCAAAACATCTACTGAATGACAGGAAGACCCATAAGCAGTAACATCTGCTAAATGACAGGAAGATACCAACCAGTAACATCTGCTGAATGAATGACAGGAAGACTCTCAAACAATAGCATCTGCTGAATAAAAAACAACAAACATCCAGCCCCCAAGTTCCTGGTAGTCAAACTATATAAGCTGGCTAAGCCCCTCATTCAGTGTTCCATTTGCCTTGGAGGCTATGGGACCCAAGCTCAAGCTTGCAATAAAACAGTACCTCTTGCTTTTACATTATCTGATGTGCCTCCTAATTTGGGAAATCAGATTATGGCTGAATAACTCAGTACTGAAAAACTCTAGGGCTTTGTGGCCTAGAGGCAATCTCTAGCCACAGAAAAGGAAGAATTAATAATATAGTGTACCTTTTAAAAAAGAAGTGATTCCACCCCTGTTGCTCACTTTCCTTCAAATCTCCATGTGACAAGTAATGCTCCCAGGAATGGGATTAATGACTTCCTTTCCTATCAACCCAGCTGCATTTGAACTATTCTTGTGTAGCTGCCTGCAGCTAGAAATTAATATTCCTGGGTGGACATCTAAGAAGGGAAGTTAGAAACTGAGGGAAAATGGGTGGAGAGGCTTGAGAGAGAGAGAGAGGGAACACAATAAAGGAAGAAAGACTCAGAGACAAAGATTTCAACAACATGGGCTCTAGTGTGCGTTCTCCTCTGGTGGTGGAAAAGAGAGAGCTACTCTTGTCCCCAATCTTTTATTGGAGAGTCAAGGATTGGGTGATGGGAGGTAGTTAATGAATATGTGACATGGCAGAGAATTTAACATTGGCTCAGTTAACAACCACAAGATCAAAGAGGAGGTTAAGCTAATTTAGGACTCAGTGTCCTACCCAGAGATCCAATTGACCTTTGGATTGCAGATTTAGGGAGTGGTCAGCATACCATAAGCTCAGCTTTACACTTTGTTACAAGGCTTAAGTTATTAATCATGAAGTTTGGTACATGAGTATACTATACTGTTCACAAGTCAGTTTTTGCATAGATCAACAATATTTTCAAGGTTAGTTCACACTTGGATCCCTATACCTTGTGAGTGTCAACCTTGAAAAACACAGAACCACACAAGTAGTTAGAAAGAACAAGTCTTTAATCAGGACAATGTCCTAACAGCCACCACACAGAGCCAAATTCTGGGAGGCTAGGAACAATCTCAGGATTTTCTCAAGGAATTGAAGAACTTGGGGTCTTATATATCCTACCAGGGGCTGGACTACCTGGGAGAGGCCTAAATACAATGGAAGGAACTTCTAAGACAAAAGAGTACTTAAGATTTGATTATATTTACTAATTCTATCTTTGCTGAAATTGTTGGGTATTTTAAAGTTTATTGTTCAGTCTAAGACAAGGGTCAGTCTGGGAGTTCCTGGAAAAGTTCCCAAGAGACAAAGATAAATTTCAGGGGTCTATAAAACAAGATCATCACGAGGAGCTAAAGCAGGTATATAGTTCTGTGAATTGAGTCCAGTTGGGGAAGCTCTGACTGTTTTTTCTCCTTTTGTTTTTCTTTTCCTGACTATAGATTACTGTAATGATGGAATTATTGGGAGACTATTTCTTCTTTCCTTCTTTCCTTCCTTCCTTCCTTCCTTCCTTCCTTCCTTCCTTCCTTCCTTCCTTCCTTCCTTCCTTCCTTCCTTCCTTCCTTCCTTTCTTTCTTTTTTTTTTTTTTTTCAGCCTTTACCTTCCCTCTTAGAATCAATACTGGGTATTGGTTCTAAGGCAGAAGAGTGGTAAGGTGGTAAGGGCTAGACAATGAGGGTTAAGTGACATGCCCAGGGTCACACAGCTGGGAAGTGTCTGAGGCTAGATTTGAACCCAGGAACTCCCATCTCTGGACTGACTCTCAATCCACTGAGCCACCCAGCTGCCCTCTATTTCTTGATTTTAAATTAATTTATTACTTGACCATTCAAGACCTCCTCAATTAGTCAGTTGACTCCCTTTATGATCCAAAAGGTGCCCCAAAGCTTGAACTCTTCTGGAGTAGCTCTTTATATACTCCATGATCATTTCCTTTCTTGGACATTCTAAGACTTTGCTGATTGGTAAATTGAGTAGGGGGATGGGGTAAATTAGGAATGAGATAATTTAATTTAGGTTGTGGGTGCAGAGGATGGTCTATAGCAGTGATTCCCAAAGTGGGTGCTACCACCCCCTGGTGGGTGCTGCAGCGATCCAGGAGGGCAGTGATGGCCACACTTTTTTTGTATTACATTCTATTCTGAGTTTATTAAATAGTTTCATAATTTCCAGGAGGCACTAAGTAACATTTTTTTCTGGAAAGGGGGCAGTAGGGCAACAAAGTTTGGGAACCACTGGTCTATAGAATTCAAAGGATGATTAGATTAGATACCATCCAGAGTTTTAACCCAGTAGATTCTAGGAAGTGCATATCTATGTTAACTGAAGGTCTAGGAGAAAGTTGAAAAGGGGTTGGAAGCTTCTTCTGGAAGCAGAAAGGAGTTTCTTAAGTCATCTTTGATCTAGAATATTTCTGTAGTTTTAGGGTATCAAGCAAAAAACCCTGAATCCCAGGGTCTTCCCAGAATACCTTGGACAGTGTAGTAATGAGATAAAATATTATAATATCTATTCAATAGTCCTATAAGCTGCTTCTTGTTCTGATGTTCAGATCCCAACTTCCTATTATAACAGTAATTATTATATTTTGCTTGTTTAAGTTTTTGTCAGTGGGAGCTTGGGAAAACCTTTTGTATAGCATTTCATTTGTGTGAAGGAAATGCATTTTGTGTCTCCTACTTGATTCATATTGAATAGAATAGCTTTCTATGAATTCCTTTGGGGATACTCTGAGCATGAGTCAAACCTAAGCTCTAACTTTTCTCTGTGGTTGGAGTGGGAGTATAAAAGGCAAAGAATATGGGAAAAGGGTCTCTGAACCTACTTCTAGGTGAAAAGGCTCCCTCAGGAGAGAAACCAGTCAGGATTTGGACACAGATTAAAAGGATTCCTTACTGGAGAGGGAGAATGGCCCCTTGGGCCCAGCAGCCTCAACTTGTTAGATATGCTTGTGCATTGCCTCTACATTTGAATGTAAGGTCCTTGAGGGCAGAGGTGTACTTTTCTCCTTGTAGCCCTAGTTTATAGCACAGTGTCTTTAGTTGTTTTAGCCCTGTCAAACTCTCTGTGACACCATTTGAGGTTTTCTTGGCAAATATGCTAGAATAGTTTTTCAATTCCTTCTCTAGATCATTTGATAGATGGGGAAACTGAGGCAAACAGGGTTAAGTGACTTGCTCAGGGTTAAATGTCTGAGGCTAGATTTGAATTCATATCTTCCTGACTCCAGGTCCAGCACTTCATGTATTGTTTCACCTAACTATCTTGGTACATAGTAGGCACATAATAAATGTTCTCAAAACATTTTTGGAAGTGTCAAGTCAGTCAGCTGAAATTTATCAATCAAATACTCTCTGCTAGACTGTACAAAGCAGGAAGGAAGCAAAGAAAGGCAAAACAAACAAGTAAAAGAAAAACCACAACAAGGTGCTTCAGAAGACCAGTTCTCTCAGTCATGACTTGTACCCCAGTCTTGTAAAACTGATCTAGAGTTCTAGCTAAAGATCTATTTCCCTTTCCACCTAGGGGCAGTGTAGGGCTCTGTATCTTCTCCCTTTAGCCAGGATTGCCCTCTTCCAAGATGGAGCTAGCTTCGTCACTGGCCTATTGCCATTTTCAAACATGGCGACACCCTAGAATGCTTCGTTTCCCTGAACCGCCTTTCTTCTGGTCAGATGATTCCGGAGGCGGAGTCACGTGAATCACACTAAGCTAAAAGTACTGAGCAAGCTATCATTTCTAGCATTAGCGTGTTGAGATATGCTTCCTTGCAAGATTTGGACTAACCGCCTACCGGCGGAAGGGCAGTTGCTGCATTGGCTGCTGCTTCTTCTTCCACTTCTGAGCGCCACTGGGGCATTCATAAGTAGATTATTTTACAAGCCCCAGCAGCGTATCCCCGAGATCATCCCGACTAAGTATATCTTGGATGATGCATCCGGGTTCGGTCGGGTGTTCGATGGGATCGGCGCGATAAGCAGTGGTGGGGTAAGCCCAGAAGCTGCCGAGAAGCAGCCTGAGGAGGGAGCGGACGGGGAGCGGGAGTTCAGTGACTGGGCGAGAAGGAGGTGACGACTCGCGATTGTGGCCCCCTCCCCTTTCCTCTCCTCCCCTTCCCTCCTTTCTCTGTTGAAGTGCACGTCTGGGTCATTCCCATGGGAGGCGGCCGTGGATGGAGCTACCCCTGCAGTTCGGGGTACCCTGGTCCCAATCCCACCAGTCTCCCAGAAGTCCACGGCTATTTTGACTTTGGAACCTTCCTTGACCACGAGGTTCTCTGCTTGTTAAATGGGTAATTATAGCTCCTACCACCCAGGGAGATGTTTGTGTGAGGTGAGGTAACGGATGGAGAATACTTTCGCAAACTTTAGAAACCGGCATAAATTTGAGTTACTGCCAGGCAACAAGCATTCTTTAGCTCCCGTATGCTAAAGGACACTTTGAGGATACCAAGGCAGGAGATAGCCTCAAGGCAGGGCAAACGATCCCGTAATTGGGGCAAAAATTGGGAAGCATAGAAGTTACCTGTCAGGTCTAGAATAATAATAATAATCATAATTAATATATGTGTATAACATCTTTTGAAGAATTGGAATATAAATGTAGGCAAAAATAAATACTCTCTGCCTCTCAGATCTTCCAGTTCCAATGGGGAAAGACACAAATGGTGTGCTGAGTAATGCTGATGTGATAACTACAAAGAGATCTGCCTACCAATTATTTTACACATTTCTAATGATTCGTTTTGGCATAAGCTATACTTCCAGAAATGTTAAAAAATTCAAAGTCGTCGTGAAGATTTTAGAGACACAAGTCTTAGTTTTTTCAGTGTAGCAAATTGAAGGCAAGAGCTTTAGCAGAGAGAGGCGAGTTTAGGAAGTAAGTAGCAGGTAGTAGTAGATTGTATCCAAAAATAGGATTCCGGTTTCTTGCCAACAATTTAAAGCAAAAAGAATAATAGACTTCTTTCAAGAATGATATGTATATAGCAGCAAGGGCTGGTTAGAATGTATTTGCCTGAAGTTTAAGAATCTCCCCCCCCCCCCAGATTACATGTAGATAAAATTATTACGTGTTTTCTGACATTTTGCAATCCGAGTTCTTCCTACTCCACCTGCCTCCTCAAGAAGGCAGATAATCTAAATTGAACATGTTTTATCATACAAGTTTCCATATTCATCATGTTGTGAAATGAGACACGTTGCTTGCATTGGGGAAAATTTATGGAGGAAATAAAGTGAAGAATGGTATACTTCAATCTGTAATCAGACACTTTTCATCACAGTTCCCTTAAGAGTTATCCTGGATCCCTTGCCTTTTTTGATAATCAAGTCATTCACAGATTATCATCATACACCATTGCTTTTTACCGAAGTCTTGTAAATCTAATCAAAAGGATCTTTAAACCAAAGGGGAGGGAGAGAAAACTATTGACTTTGTTAGAAATCACTGGAATGAATAGTAATAGAGCCACCAAAAATTCACTGGAAACAAAATCTAATAAGGGATATAGTGCTTATCTCATGGCCCCATATAAAAATGAACAAAACCTTACTAATAAGCAAGAAGAAGTAGAGATGCAGGGAGGCAAATTTGACTTCATAGGAATCACTAAACGTTAGTAGCCTCAGCCCTTTCCCTAGAATATGACTCAGGAAGAGAATGTTTTTCTGAAAGGAAACAAGATCAGTTAAATATGCCTGACTACCTTTATGTGTTATAAGGGCTTTGTTCTTTCTTTTTCAGTGGAGGTGGGAAGGAGAGAAGGATTTTCATTCATTGAAAAAATTAAATAAAGCTCTTTTAATAAATATGCATAGGCATATTCATCAGAAGCTTCATTTTAAAGAAGGGCTCAGAACAGCCATGATTCACTGGGCTTTTTTACACCATGCTTTTCCTTTCTTGTTTTTTCCCTTGATTCTCGTTTCTCATTGGTGACTTCCTCCCAACATCTCCATTTTGAGGAAGAGTCAACATCAACCTATTCATTTTTTGGACTTTGCCAACATGCCCTTGATTGAGTATCATCTTCCACTTCTTTTCAGTTTTCTTTGATGTATTGTCTGTCCCGATTGGAATGCAAGTTCCTAGTAGTGTACTTCTTTTTGCTATATTTATATTATATTCATATATTTATATTTTCTATAGATGCTATATGCATGTTAGCTATTACTATTATAATAGATCTGACAAGTAACTTATTCTATGCTTTCTAAATTGTTTATAATGTCACCCTTCATATCTAATTCATGTACTAATTTGGAATTTATCTTGCTGCACAATGTGAGATATTAAGAATATACCCAATTTTTGCTAGGCTACTCTCAGGTGTTCCCAGTAGTTTTTTCATTAATTTATAATTTCTCTCCCAGTATTTGTTAGGGATACTGGTCTATGGTTTTATTTCTCTGTTTTGACTCTCAAGAATTTGGAACACTCTTTACCTTTCCTTTTCCTATCTTCATACAACTCATCTGATAATGGAATCAATTTTGTTTTATATAATTTGCTTGTAAATCTATTTGGTCTTGTGGCTTTTTTCTTTACAAGTTCATTTATGGATGAGATTGGTTTAAGTCCTCTGGTTTCTTGTTCTGTGAATCTTAGCATTTGATATTTTTGTAAATATTCATCCATTTCATTTGTCAGCTTTATTGGTGTAAATTGGAAAAAATGTTTTCTTTCTTTATTCCTTTTTTTTAAACCCTTACCTTCTCTCTTAGTATCGTTTACAAGATAGAAGCATGAAAAGGGCTAGGGAATCTGGATTAAGGGACTTCCTCAGGGCCACACAGCTAGAAAGTGTCCCAGGCAATATTAGAACCTAAGTTCTTCTGACTCTATTCACTCCTCTATGTCCAAATATCTTCCTGGTGCTCTATTAGCTAGTCACCCCTTAGTGGGATCTTTATATTTTTACTTTGCTCTCTGGTTCTAAGATATCTGGTTAGTTATGTAATTTCTCATATAATTATACTCTTTTTGGTTATATCCTAGAGATTCTTAAATCATTTCTTCTTAATTTGCTTCCTGGTTCATTTGTTTTTTGATATGAGATATCTTATATTTTCTGCTATTTTTCTGTCTTAATGTTTTAATATTTCTTATCTGAAGGAATTATTTACTTCTGTTTGGGTAGTTTTAATTTTCAAGGAACTATCTTATTTGAATAAGATATTCTCTTTTAATTTCTTACTTTGATGACTCTCTTTTCCATTTCTTCACCACTCTCATTTCTTTTCCAAGCATGCTAGTATTTAAAATTCATTATAATATAATTTTAACTTGAAAAATTCTTGCTTTATTTCTATCTGGAATTCTAGTTGAATGTATTCAAAAGCTGGGTTTTCTTTGAGACTTTGCTTATAGATGTTTTGTAGTCATTTTCTTCTCCTTGATTTATGTTTGGACTATTTCTGTCACCATATCATTCTTTTTGGTGAGATTCTTTTTTTTCAACTTTTTGTTTTCTTAAATTTATTTTAAAATTATTTTTATGTTTATTTATTTAATTAGTTAATTTAGAATATTTTTCCATAGTTGAATCATGTTCTTTCCTTCCCCTCCTCCCATGCCCCCTTCTGTAGCCAATGAACAATTCCACTGGGTTTTACATGTGTCATTGATCAAGACCTATTTCCATGTTATTAGTATTTGCACTAGGGTGATCATTTAGGACTACATTCCCAATCATATCCCCATTGAACCATGTGATCAAGCAGTTGTTTTTCTTATGTATTTCTACTCCCACAGTTCTTTCTCCTGATGTGGAGAGCAGTCTTTCTCATAAGTCCTTCAGAATTGTCCTGGATCATCGCATTGCTACTAGTAGAGAAGTATATTATATTTGATTGTGCCACTGTATCTGTCTCTGTGTATAATGTACACCTGATTCTGCTCCTTCCACCTTGCATCAATTCCTGGAGATTGTTCCAGTTCACATGGAATTCTTCTAGTTCATTATTCCTTTGAGCACAATACTATTCCATCACCAACAGATACCACAATTTGTTCAGCCGTTCCCCAATCAAAGGCATCCCCTCATTTTCCAATTTTTTGTTGCTACAAAATGTGTGGCTATAAATATTTTTGTACAGCTCTTTTCCCCTATCATCTCTTTGGGGTATAAACCCAGCAGTGGCATGGCTTGATCCAAGGGCAGGTGGTCTTTTAACACCCTTTGTGCAAAGTTACAAATTGTCTTCCAGAATGGTTGGATCAATTCACAACTCTACCAGCAGTGAATTAATATCCCAATTTTGTCACATCCCCTCCAGCATTTATTACTTTCCTTTGCTGTCATATTGGCCAATCTGCAAGGTGAGAGGTGGTACCTGAGAGTTGTTTTGATTCGCATTTCTCTAATTATAAGGGCTTTTGAATACTTTTTCATGTGCTTTTTGGTAGTTTTGATTTCTTTACCTGAGAACTAAGAATTCATGTCCCTTGCCCACTTATCAATTGGGGAATGGCTTTCTTTTTTTGTACAATTGACTTAGCTCCTTATAAATTTGAGAAATTAAACCCTTGTCAAAGGTTTTTGTTATAAAGATTTTTTTCCCAATTTGTTGCTTCCCTTCTGATTTTGGTTACATTGGTTTTTGTTTGTATAAAACCATTTTTATTTTAATGTAATCAAAATTATTCATTTTATAATATTCTCTATTTCTTGCTTGGTCTTAAATTCTTTTCTTTCCTATACATTTGACAGGTATACTAATGTAGGTTCACTTAATTTACTTATTTCCTTCTTTATATTTGTCATTTACCCATTCTGAATTTATCTCAGTATAGGGTGTGAGATGTTGATCTAAACCAGTGGTTCCCAAATTTTTTGGCCTACCTCCCCCTTTCCAGAAAAAATATTACTTAGCCCCCTGGAAATTAAATTTTTTAAAATTTTAATAGCAATTAATAGGAAAGATAAATGCATCTGTGGCCATCACTGCTCTCCTAGATCGCTGCAGCCCCCACCAGGGTGCGGTAGCGCCCACTTTGGGAATCACTGATCTAAACCTAACCTCTCTCATAATGTTTTCCAATTTTCCCAGCACTTTTTGTCAAATAGTAGATTCTTGTCCTAAAAGCTGGGATCTTTGAGTTTATCATACACTGTCTTGCTGAGGTCATTTACTCCAAGTTTATTCCATTAATCCTCCCTTCTGTCTCTTAGCCAGTATCATATTGTTTTGATGATCACTGCTTTATAGTACAGTTTAAGATCTGGTACTGCTAGGCCCCCATCTTTTACATTTTTCTTTCATTATTTCTGTTGATATTCTTGATCTTTTGTTTTTCCAAATGAACTTTGTTATAATTTTTTTCTAATTCAATAAAAAAGTTTCTTAGTATTTTGAAAAGTATGGCACTGAATAAGTAAATTAATTTGGGTAGGATTCAGAAGCTTCATTTTATTTATTTATTTTTTTTAACCCTTAACTTCTGTGTATTGGCTCATAGGTGGAAGAGTGGTAAGGGTGGGCAATGGGGGGTCAAGTGACTTGCCCAGAGTCACACAGCTGGGAAGTGTCTGAGGCCGGATTTGAACCTAGGTCCTCCCATCTCTAGGCCTGACTCTCAATCCACTGAGCTACCCAGCTGCCCCATAGAAGCTTCATTTTAAAGGACTCAGAACAGCCATGATTCACTGGGCTTTTTTATACCATGCTTTTCCTTTCTGGTTTTTTCCCTTGATTCCCATTTTCCATTGGTGACTTCCTCCCAACATCTCCATTTTGGGGAGAGTCCACATTAGTCAGTTTATTTTTTGGACTTTGCCACCATGCCCTTAATTGAGTACCATCCTCTATTCCTTTTCAGTTTCATTGATGTATTGTCTTTCCCGATTGGAATGCAAGCTTCTTAAGGCCTGGTAGTGTCCTTCTTTTTTGCCTGTATTAATATATTTACATTACGTTTATATATTTATATTTTCTGTAGATGCTATATACATGTTAGCTATTATTATTATAACAGATCTGACAAGTAACTTACTCTATTCTTTTAAAATTGTTCATGATGCCACCCTTCATATTTAATTCATGTACTAATTTGGAGTTTATTTTGCTATACAATGTGAGATATTAAAAACATACGTAATTTCTACTCAGCTACTCTGAGCTGTTTCCAATAGTTTTTGTCATTAATTTATAATTTTTGTCCCAGTATTTGTTATGGATACTGGTCTATGACTTTATTTCTCTGTTTTGACTCTCAAGTAGTAGGATGATCTTTGTATCACTAAAGGAATTTGGAGGCCCTTACCTTTCCTTTTCCTATTTTTTAAATACAACTCATGTAATAATGGAATCAGTTTTATTTTACATGTTTCATATGCTTGTAAATTTTATTTGGTCTTGTGGCTTTTTTTTTCTTCATGAATTCATTTATGGATGAGTGGTTTTAAGTTTTTCTTTTGTTTCTTGTTTTGTGAATCTGAGCATTTGATATTTTTGTAAATATTCATGCATTTCATTTATATTGTCAACGTTATTAGTGTAAATTGGATAAAAAAAATTTTTTTTAATCCTTGCCTTCTCTCTTTGTATCATTTACCAGACAGAAGAATGAAAAGGGCTAGGGAATTTGGATTAAGTTACTTCCTCAGGGCCACACAGCTAGAAAGTGTCCCAGGCAATATTAGAACCCAAGTTCTCCTGACTCTATCCACTCCTCTATATCCAGATATCCTCCTGGTACTCTATTAGCTGTGCCACCTAGCAACTTCTTAGTGGGATCTTTACATTTTTACTTTGCTCTCTGTGTCTAAGAGATCTGGTTAGTTGTGTAATTTACAGTCATAGCTTTGACATAGCTTAGAGATTCTTAAATTGTCTCTCCTTAATTTGTTTTCTGATTCATTTGTTTTTTGATATGAGATATCTTACATTTTCTGCTATTTTTCAGTCTTAATGTTTTAATATTTCTTGTCTTATGGAATTACTCATTTCTGTTTGGGTAATTTTAATTTTCGAGGAAATATCTTTTTTGAATAAGATATTCTCTTTAAATTTCTTTGATGACTCTCTTTTCCATTTCTTTCTTCCAACACTTTTATTCTTTTCCAAACCTGCTAGCATTACAATATAATTTTAACTTAAAAAAAAAATTCTTGCTTCATTTCTATCTGGAATTCTAGTTGAATGTATTCAAAAGCTGGGTTTTCTTCGAGACTTTGCTTATAGATGTTTTGTAGTCATTTTCTTCTTCTGGGTTTGTGTTTGGACTATTTCTGTCACCATATCATTCTTTTTGGTGAGATTCTTTTTAAATTTGCTTATTTCTTCTAGCCCTTCTACTTGACCTTGGACTTTGTGTTAGGTCCACTTCTGGTGGAAATATGTGAGTTATTTTGTGTACTGTTTTTGTCTTCGTCAGTCATGCTGCTGCTTTTTCATGGCACTGGGTATTGTGTTCTTCAAGGATCTTTAGGAGAGTCCGGGCCTGAGTAGCACACCTATAGGCTTGCTATTGGGATCTGGATAGCTCTGCTAGTTCATAGTGACAGGACTGAAGACTTCCCATTAGTCTGGGTTTCCTACCCCAATTCTAGATAAAACATTTTAAAAAACCAACCCATTTTCACCTCTGAAAAGATGCTATTCTCTCATTTCTCAATATTATTTAATAATATGCTATAATGTGACAATTTTTTAGTAATAGCTATTTCCCTAGCTATCATTAGTCCATTAAATTACACTTAATAGCTGTTGTGTATTCTTCTATAAGCTTGAGACTAGAATCAAGAGATTGTTCTATTTCTATTTCTATTATTTCCATTTCTATTTCTATTTCCACTTCCATTTCCATTTTTATTTCTATTTCAGAACCACCTAGTTGTTCCCTTCTGTATTTGCTTCTTGCTCAAGACATAATTTAATACCTCTGTCCTTGCCCTTGGCCTCTACCCTGAAGTAGTCTTCTACTCTTTGGGACAGGTCCCCTCTCTAATCCTAATTGAATCTGTGGACTTAATTTAATCCTCCTCGAATCCCAAGCATGGTATTTGTGTTACAGAGCTGCTATTTGACACTGTTTTTGTGCCCTGTACAAGATCTCAGGCCCTCTATATTGGATCTAGAATCTCTGAGCTTGCTGTGGTGATCAGAGGAGTCTTCATTTAGCCCCTTGGCAGGGAATATTCAGCACCATATGTTCCCTCCTCGATCCTGACACCATGTCCCCAATAGCTCACACATTATTCCCTTTTTTCTTTGTCTCCCTTGGCTGATCTGAAGTGAAAAGATGACACACTGTGGTTTTTAACTGTATTTCCTGATCTGTAATGGTCTTGTCTCTTATCTAAATCTTTGAGGGTGGGGTAGGGAGAGAATTCCTCTGAATTGACTGTATAGCCTTCATTTCCATTTTGTATTCATACATTTACTTTTTCATGCTTTTCGTTATTTTTTCATATTCATTGTTTCTTTGCATGAAGTAATATCCACCATATTTATGAGCTACAATTCCTTTAGCTCTTCTGCAATAGAGAGGTGTCTGCTTTGTTTCTAGTTCTTTGCTTTCTGTCTTAAGTGCTATTAGAAATATTATGGTGTATTTGTGTCCTTTATTTCTTTCATTCACCTCCTTGTCTCCCATCAGTGGAATCTCTAGTTCGAAGGGTATGGTATGAGCACTATCCTCACTCTTCCTCTATACAGGTTAGTTCCTTAAAATGTGTTGAGGCTGTCCACATGTCTTGGTTGGCTCAGGGGACTAAAGATTCAGGTTTTTGACATCATTTATTAGTTGCCATAATACACAGTAGCTATGTGGATCTCTAGGTTATATATGATTGGAGATTGTGATGAGTAATTCAGACAAGGAAACTTTACTTAGCTCAGTCAAATCAAGGTTCCCTATATCCCTCTTTGTTGAATAGTCTAATATTGCTTTGGCTAAATGAACATTTTTTTTTTAAATTAACTCTCAAATGACCTGAATGTTTTATTTTGTTCCAGTATTGAACCTTAATTACAAGAATACTGCTCTGAATCAAGCTCAGTCTTAGGCAAAGCATGTTCACTTTAATCACTTTCTTTGAATAATTCCATATTGATTTCCAAAATGATTGGCCCACCCTACACCTCCATCAAGAGTGAATTAGTATGTATATCTTTTCATGATCTCCCACCCCTTCTATTGACCATTCTGATCTTTTCTTGTCTTTGTTAATGTACTTGGTATTTGTTGAAACCCCTGAGCTATTTTGGTTTGTATTTCTTATTTTTAGTGCTTTGGGAAGTCTTTTACATGCTTTTTTTCAAAGTAAATTTTTATTGATATGTTTTTGTCTTTAAAATTGTTCAAATTTTCCCCTTTATTTTTCCTTCTACTTCAGAGAGCTTTCACATATAACAAAGAATATTTTTTAAATGAAAAAGAGTAGGAAAATCAGCAAAGCCAGGCAATTCATTGAAAAAAACCTGAAAATGTTTGCTTAACTTCTCATCTCTCTTTTTTGGATGCTTGAGTTTTGCAATTTTTGCAAATTCACTTTCCATTTTTTGTGGTTGTTAGTTCCATTTATGTCTTTGTAGTCAGTCATTGTTTATATAGTTTTATTTTCTCAACTTATTTCCTTCTGCCTTAGTTCATTTAAGTTTCAATTTCCTTATTAGTTTTTAATTTTTTTTGTTATAGCACAATAATATTCTATTACATTCATGTACTGCTATTTGTCAGTCTTTCTTTGGCTGATGGGCATCTTTTCTTTGTTTTTATGTTTTTGTTTTTGTAACACCAAAAAGTATAGCTATTGTGTGAAGTGGAATTTTAAGGGGATCTTGAGGTAACAAGATGTACCCTCTTTAGCTACTTTTCAAAATAAGACAGGAGAACCATCACTTAAAATGCGATGCTTTATTGAGAGAGAGAGAGAGAGAGAGAGAGAAATGTGGGACACTTATCTCAAGTCTTTGACCTAAGACAACTCCCCACCCCCCAACAAAGATTTATAGAGAAATATGGGGCAGTGTCTCCAGTCATTGACCTGTTAAGAGAGTTTTTCTTAATTTCTCCCTTTTTCTATTTAAGAGGCAAGGGAGCAGAAAGATTTCTGAATAAGAGCCCCAGTGCTGTGCAAACTGTCAGTTGGTGACAGAAGGGTGTGGTTGAGTGGAGTTAGTCAATTACAGCTGGCAGTTGGAGAGGGCTTTTGTCTCTGGGTCCCCTGGGAAGAGGAGTGTGTGGCTTGCTCTTTCTGAGAAGGACAGTTTTCTAACTGACAATTGGAGACTGAGAAATGGAGTTGAGGTCTTAAGAGCCTTATTGATTATTGATTATCTTGGGTAGATACGTAGATAGTGGTAAATTATCAGATAGACAGAATAGGAAAGTAGGCCTGGCCTGGTCTGGCAGAAGACCCTGCCCTTGAAGGCAGATTTAGGGGTTTTTTAGAAAATTTTAGATAGGACTGGGATCTTAGTTATAGTTATTAGCTATTAAAAGATTACTCTCACTTTTCTTCTTTCTATTTCTTCTCTGTACTTTCCTAATCACAAACTAGGTGTTTTGTGTTTAAGAAGCTGCTCTTCTGACCTGTTCAAACTCCTACCCCCAAAATTTAACCCTTCACAGACCTAAGACAAATTTATAGGAGAATCCTGATACAGTGAAGAGATTATAATGTTTTTACCGTGGTTGGAGGCAAAGGTTTTCCATTTGAATGAATGGAGTAAGGTTAACCAAAGGACATTAAGAGGTTTTTGTATTTCAAAGGGGTGGAGAAGTCCTGTCCTCCTGGAAGATGGATGGGGTGGCTTAAGCTCCTCTTGAAGGGAGAAGGATGGGGGGGAGGGTATGGGGAATGAGCTTTACTAACTTCCACTGGAGTAATTTACTACTATTATTCTTATAATATATTTTGAGAATAATACATTATTTTCTTCTACATCACATACTATGAAAGTTTTGTTTATGGAGCCTTTTTTTTTCAAACCAATCAGTTATTTCCTTGGGGAATAGGCTTACTACTGTAGAACCTCTGGGTCAAAGTTCCTGACTATTTTATTTTAATAATTTTATTTGTGTAATTGCAAATTACTTTTTAAAATGTTTGTACTAATTCGTAACCTCGCAACTCAGGTATTAGTGTTTTGTTTTCTCAAAACCACTCTAAAAATGATTGTTTCCTTTTTTGTGATCATCTTTGCCAATTTGCTTGACTTGAGGTGTATGTAACCTTAGAGTTGTTTCCATTTGCATGTCTTTTGTTATTAGTGATTTATAGCATTTATTCATGTGATTGTTAATAGTTGTCAATTCTTCCTTTTGAGAATTTTTGTTTCTATTCTTTGATCATGAGTCATGTGTGTGAATAGCATTGTATTTTAAGAACTTATACTTATGTGAGGAAATTGGGAGCTAGAGTGGAGAAGAATTGGGGGAGAATATTTAGAGTAAACATTGCAGAAGCAAGAACTATTATCATTGAAATATAGTATAAAGTAGCTGGATAGAAAGATCTTTTGTTAAACAAATCATAAGCCTACACCCCAGGCATAACATTTGAATAATGGAAGACTTCTACTCTCCAGGACTTGCTAGATTTCTCTTTCCAAATGGAGCAACTAATCTTTTTTTGACTCACCTTAATGAAATAAGCATCATTTAATAGGCAGGGGAACCAAGGGTGAGGGGATTTTTATTCTAGAGGTGAATCTTATCAACTTGCTTGAGTTGAAAGGTTGCTGAAGGGAACCCTATGGAGAAGATACTATTCCGTTTTAGAATTTATGACAAGAGGAGAGAAAAACTAGTCTGTGTCTGCAATGAGAGTGCTAACTTCAAAAAGTTAAAAAAAAAGAATGGTAGGATCTTTGGGCCTAAAATTCTCTAAGAGGAGTCAATCTAGAAGGAATTAAAAGTTCTCAAATACTGAAATGAAAAAGAAACAAAGAAAAGTAGTTCTGACAAAGGAGGAAGGAAGGGTTATCCAGTGAACTTTTTGTAGATGCACAAGAATTTCATAAGTCAATTAAAAATTTAATGTAAGGGCATATAAAGGGATTAGAGGTAATAGGTTTATGCGTGCTAGAGCTCTTCAAAGGCTTGATGACCACTAGTCAATGTAGTTGCAGAATATCAGATACTACTTGGACAAGATGAGACAATTAAAAGCAAAAGTCTGTGTTTGAGCTTCTACTTTGATTAATGAAGCAAAAATCAGGACAGAGGGAAATAAAAGGAATTTATTATAAGTATGTCTTGGTTAATCTACACATTGACTAAGTTGATCACTGGAGATCAGCAAATGGCTTTCAGAATGGGACCAGCTTAGATGGATAACTTTTGTAATGAGATAAAAGACAATTTACATAAGTCAATGTCTGCAAAAGAGTTTGGGCCCTTGCATCTAAGTTTCTTTCCAAGGTGGGAATAGTACAGAATGATTTCTAGTTAGGGGCAGGTATGTGACAATGACTATGTAATACAAAAACTTGTAGACTCAGTGTTGCCTTACTGAATGGAACCTGTCCCCAAACTGCAAGCAGAGTTGGGGACAGTGGGTCACTGAGTCAATGAAATTTTCAATAGTGAAATGTTAGCCCATTGGGTGGCTGTCTGGTAGCATGCTGTGAAATCTTGGCCCTGAATTAAAGATCATAAAAACTTGAGACTTAGGATCTACTCTTATTCAACTGTTTTTCTTTGACCTTTGCAGTTTTTACAACCCAATTCTCCCCTTCTGTTTTTTGACCTCACCATATTTCTGACTTTTAATCATTATAATAAAGCCACTTGTAAAGGCATTGGGCAACATATGGACTGTGACCTAGCTACCGTACATTTCATGCCTTACATTTCATCTATTTATCTTTTAATTTTAATAACAAATTTCCACATAAGTTTTCTGAAGTCATAGGATCCAAATTGTCTCTCTCCCTTCTTTCTTCTCCCCTCCTGGAGGTGGTAAGCAATTCAATCTGGGTTATATATGTATTATCACGCAAACCATAACCATGCATTTTAAAGGTACTGATTAGTTCTTTACTCTGATAGCCTTAAGTTCTAAAGCTGAAATAATGATTAATTCACAAACTAGGAACATAGTTCTTTAAACTCAGGTATTAAAAATTACAATGAGAAGACATAAAATGGGACTATCAGATGTAATTGTCCTCTTGAATAGTTTAAAAAATAAATTTTTTGGCCTTGCCTTTTATTAGTATAATCTTTATACTTTAAAGGAGAATTTTCATATTATCTCATTTTTTTTATGACAGCTTTAAAGTAAGCAGGGTGTTTTGATTATATGTATTACAGATGAGAAAGAGACCTTCCCCAAGGCATTTTACAGGACTCATTAATACACAAATATAGATCCTAACTGCTTTTTGCAGGCAAACAGCATAAGGCATTTTTTTTTTAACCCTTGTACTTCAGTGTATTGTCTCATAGGTGGAAGATTGGTAAGGGTGGGCAATGGGGGTCAAGTGCCTTTCCCAGGGTCACACAGCTGGGAAGTGGCTGAGGCCAGGTTTGAACCTAGGACCTCCTGTCTCTAGGCCTGACTCTCACTCCACTGAGCTACCCAGCTGCCCCCTAGCATAAGGCATTTTTGACATGGTATGAAGTTCATGGTTGATTATATCTCAGTGCTGATGATGTTTGCTGGTGTAGGTGAGACTTTCCAGGCACATTGCTTCTTTCTTTTGTAGTTGAAACTATAATGGCTCATCCTGATGTTTGCCCTCTGATAATGTTTATAATTTCTTAAAAAGATTTAAGAAAATAGTATCAGACCAACAATCTCTCAGAAACTTTCATTTTTTATAACACTAACTTCCTCACTGATAATAAATAAGTGAAATAAAGTGTTAATTTGGCTTTTTTTTTTTAAAGGCATCTCTCCATGTCTCCTCTTGGCTCTTCCATATTCTAATGTAGGCAATGAATGTTTCATTAAATCAAATCCATGGTCTCTTTCTAATATGGGTAAGTTGGGTATCTGATTAGGTGGCTATAGTTGTTTTAAAATTTATTCAATAATAGTGGT
Source organism: Gracilinanus agilis (assembly GCF_016433145.1). Lineage (NCBI taxonomy): Eukaryota > Metazoa > Chordata > Mammalia > Didelphimorphia > Didelphidae > Gracilinanus > Gracilinanus agilis. The sequence goes on along the minus strand of NC_058131.1, from coordinate 499,246,742 downwards.
TTTTTTTGAAATCTCTTTTTTTAGGCAGCCTCCCGACTTCTAGTCAATTACCCTGAGCGTCAGCGTTCTGAAATATTGGATTATTTATTTAAGGTAATATTTATTAAAAGAGACATTTTATGATTATGTTGAGTTGTTTGGAGACCTTGAATTTTAAAAGTGAGTTTTTTTTTTAGCCAATTTAAATGACTGTCATAAAAATGATAATTGCTTTAAATTTTGTCTTGTTTTTTTTTTTACCTATAAAACCTAGATAGTAACTTTTCTTAAAGTACTTTGAGCATGCATGTATAAGGATGAAATTAGAAATATATTGATAAGGTTTTGATAAGTTAAGAAATTTTGTCTCAGAGGCTGCAGAGTGGCTGAGGCAGAAAGAATTCTGGGCATGTTTTGGAATTGAAAGGGGGAAGGGCAGAAAGAGTTCTGAGTCAGTTAATCCCTGTCTTCTGTGGAATTAGCCAGCACTGCTCTTTCTCTCTCTGAATATAGCCCTGCTTATGACAGGAAAGAAAGAGAAACTCTGGAAATATCTTGTAGGTTTTTCACTTTTCTTCACTGTGGGAAACATCAGGAAGAAGACCAGAAGGCCTGCTGCTGTGAAAACTTTTGTGTGAAAGGAGAAAGACCAGAAGACCTGCTTGTTTGGACTCTGAGGCTCACTTCAGGGCCACATTATTCCCAGTGAGCATCTGAGACATTTTAGCTCACTGTTTTTGTGTACTTGGAGACAACCTTAATGTAGATAATTTTACTGATATATACGGATTTAGTTAGACTTGTCAGCATTTTTGGCAAAACTTAGGAGTTTGGAAGAGTAGCTTGGATGAATTCCGAAGATGAAGAAATATTTCACCATGAGGTGAAAGGAAAGTGGGTGGAGAATCTAGTTCCTTTAGAGTTAAGGCATCCTGTTGTTAATCCTTATATTCAGCTATATAATATAAATAGATTTTTTTATATATAGAAGCCTCCAAGGCAGTTTGTGCACTGTGCTCAGTGGAGGGAAGTTCACTCTTGGCCTTTCCTTCAAGGAGGAGAACATCTGAGAAAGTCTACACAACAATATCCTTCTTATTAAACACCTTTATTAGTATCATTATTACATTTTTGGCATGTTTTTTGGACAAGAAACTCACAAAATTTTAGTTTTAAAGATCAACTGTCAGTACATGGTCTGTTAGAATGCTGCTTCACAGCAGGGGTCCATTACTCACTGGCACTCAAATAGCTACAATTCCAGTGAGAAAGGCAGCAGAGGGTGCTATTTTGTAACAGTGGTGAATCTTATCAACTTGCTTGAGTTGAAAGGTTGCTGAAGGGAACCCTATGGAGAAGATACTATTCCATTTGAGAATTTATGACAAGAGGAGAAAAAAACTAGTCAATGTCTGCAATGAGAGTGCTAACTTCAAAAAGTTTAAAAAAAAAAAAGAATGGTAGGATCTTTGGGCTTAAAATTCTCTAAGGGGAGTCAATCTAGAAGGAATTAAAAGCTCTCAAATACTGAAATGAAAAAGAAACAAAGAAAAGTAGTTCTGACAAAGGAGGAAGGAAGGATTATCCAGTGAACTTTTTGTAGATGCACAAGAATTTCATAAGTCAATTAAAAATTTAGTGTAAGGGCATATAAAGGGAAAAAATGGATTAGAGGTAATAGGTTTGTGCATGCTAGAGCTACTGTTAACTTAACAAGCTACATTAAAACACAGGCTTTCTACTGTTATAAATCTTGCTCAAATAAGAGCAAGATGTTGCAGTTTGTGTGGCCTAACTAATTTTTTCCTCATAACTATGCCAGAATTCATACACAATTCAGATGGTTATGAAATACTAAAGCCAGTAATGTCTATGACAGTACAACAAGTAATATCATATATACTACTATTGATTCTGATCCTGGCCTGCCTTTACATGAAGACAAAAGCTCTGGTAGCAATTTTTAAGAGATGGAACAGAATTAATAAGACTAATACTGAAAAGAATGAAATGAAGATAGAATTACAACATCTGAAAACTAAGCTAGACTGGATGGAGGCACAATATCAGAAATTAGCTAAGGCAAAAGTAATAGTGCAAGGAATTGTCAAAGGAGAGGCAACAAAGGTAGAGGATGCAGAAAAACCTAATGCACCAACTAAACTCCAAATAGAAACAGAAGCTCTACAAAATAATCCTGTACAAATGTTCCCTCTAAGAGAGGTACCCATGATCTCACCAGATATGGGTATCTGGCATGTCAAAGCCTACCAAAGATTTACACATGCAGACCTAGATGCAATAAAAAAGAATTCCTAAATTTGAGGAAGAACCTATAGGAGTAGTAAAAGAATTTAAAAGGATAGTTAAGATCTTTGACCACTTGTATCTGGATTTTGAAATTGTAATGGACAAGGTATTAACAAAATGGGAAAAGAACCCCAGACTCCCCAACTGGCCGGAGTTGGACCCAGATTGGGAGCCCAACTTGGTTTTATTGTACAGGGAACTCTTTAGGGCCAGGGAAGCCATAATTGAGACAAGGAGATGGAATTCTAAGCACCCGGGGACTTGGTCAAAGTTTGAATGTCTTAGGCAGGAGGTGGGAGAGACCCCAGCAAGTTTTCTGGACCGTGTAATTGAATGTGGAGAAAAATGGATAGGAATTGATTTATTGACTGAGGACAACATTGTCACATACGCCGTCAATTTGTGAAAAATGCTTGCCCACTTATTAGGAACTTTTTCAGAAGCAGCTGTCCAAATTGTTTTAGCATGGGGCTATATATACCAGGATGAAAAAGACAGATAAGCAGATGAGAAGAATGATGTTATTGACAATCTAACCAGATAAATAAAAGAGCTGAAATTAAAATGAAAAGGAAATAAAGTTCAGCAAGATAAGGCTGTGGCTGCACTGAGTACATATAGACCACCTAGAAACAATTTCAACCGTAGGCAGTATAGACAAAATCCACCAAGATGCTTTCTGTGTAACAGACTTGGCCATATGATGAAGGATAGTAGATTCAGAGAAAAATTCTCCAGAGTTACAGGGGAAACCAAGGCAGTCCATTAACAACTACAATGAGAATACTTAGGGATACAACAACTGTTTTAACAATGAGTTTAATGGGTTTGGCAATACATATCAGAGACAAATTTCCCAAACAATTGCAAATGCAAACTTTAACTGACTGTCATAAAAATGGTTATTGCTTTACATTTTGTCTTGTTTGTTTTACCTATAAAACCTGGATAGTAACTTCTCTTAAAGTACTTTGAGCATGCATGATTCAATTAAGGATATTATTAATCTTGTTAATTCTTTTTCCTAGCCAAACTTTGGTGCTTCTTTGCAAATTCTGAAAGTGGAAGTAGGTGGTGATGGACTAACAGCAGGTAGGAATTTTGGGAAAATGGGCTTTTTTTTTACAGTGATCTATATGTTTAACTTTAAAATGCCTCCCGTTGGAACATAACATCCCTACTTTGTGTCTTGGTTGGGAAATTGTTATAATCCTCATTTTATTTTAAGCTGATTTCTGTCTAAAAGCCACAAATTAATCTTAGGTTAGCTGAAGTGAATATATAATGGAAAAGAACCATTTTATAAAGATGATAGATGAAAATGTGAAGTTTGGAATTTCACTGAGAAATTGAAAAAAAAAGGGACAGGTATAAAAGAAAATTGCCAAGAAATAAAGGGAAGTCACTTAAAAGCACATTTCTGTTTAAAAATAAGTGACTTAGCCCTTTGGAAAAAATTAATGGCTGTAAAGGAATTATCAATATTTGAAATGCTATATGCTATAGTATGGTCGTTTTGTTTAAGTGTATATGGCAGATAGTACTAATTTAATAATTTTAGAACCTCAGGCTTCATGTAGGGGACATTTTTATAGTCTGGATCCCAATATATTAAGCTCTATGGAAAAGATATTCATTTTTGTTGCAGAAAAATTTCAGTTTTATAGGAAGAATACTTCTTAAGTAGGCCATTGGTGGGAGACCTGTAATTTTTTAATGTATATAATTTTGTTTTTGTATTTGAAAATATTTTTATGATATATATTGAAAATATATAATAATAAATAATAATAAAGCACCAAAAAACTAATTGAATTGTAACTCCCAAAAGACATCAAAAGGAGGTTATATGTATATCTTCTAGCCAAAGGATGAACTATAAATAGAGCCAGTGATGACCTGCATCATCTTCATCTATATTGAGAATAAGAAGGAATGTTAGAAGTCACCTAGTCTAATCCCCACATTTTCCATATTTAAATATTTAGAACTGAGGCCCAGAGACATAAAGTTGTCTGTGCAAGGTAGAGCTAGGATCTGAGCCTCATTCTTTGTACTGTATATTATCACTGAGTCTGGTAATACAAACAACCCCTCTTCCTGAACTCCTCTCCTGGCAGAGACCGATTAGGCCAGTAATGGTGAACCTTTTAGTGATGGAGTGCCAGGCCCCCCTCCACAAACCCCCCCCCCCACCCTCCAATTGAATGCTGTCCTTCCCTCTCCCACTGATTGCCATGCCCTTCTTTCATTCTGAGTGCTGGGTGTGCCCCCTCCTCCGTCCTTACCCCACACAGGGGAAGGAGAAAGCAATTTCATTGGGCTGCTGGCAGAGGGGTGGGTGATGTGAGGAATGACCTCAGTGAGTGTAGAGAGGGGAAGGGTAGTGGCCTGAGCACTCTGCTCCCCTCTAGCTCTGCCACCTGTGAGTTGCCCACCTTATCTTCTATGGGTTCCCATTGGGCTTCTTGAGGATGTGAAAAAATGTCATCAGGCTCAGCAGAGAAGGGGAGGGGAGCAGCTCTGCTCAAGTCCCTCTGTCTTTCTAGGAATTAATTCTGAAGGTGGGGGCATGGCCTTGTACCCACAGAGAATGCTCTGTGTGCCATCTTTGGCACCCATGCCATAGGTTCGCCATCTCTGGATATGAGGATACCAAAAGTTTCTTTAGCTTGGCATCCAGGATAATGATAGCCAGAGTAGTTGGCCCAGTCAAGATGCAGGAACCCATTTCCTCACAGTAGGAAAGACAAGTGGATGAAAGGCATCTGTTATACATAATGGAAATTTAAAATTATATTCTTAAAATGAGGAAAGAGAAAAGAAAACATTTTTAGCTGTTATAAAAGGAATTTCTTTGCATATGTCAAGAAATTCAAAGCTTACACAGTTCTGTCCCACAGCAACCATAATATGATCATTTAGGTTGTAATAGTTGTCTTTGCTAAACTAAAGGCAATTCATGTTGTATATGTTAACTGTGTGGCCAAAAGACAAAAGAAATATGGCAGCAAATAATCCCTGGAGTCTCTGGTACTCACTAAATTTATATATCAAAAGGAAATAAATAGTATACTTTATACATAAGCCTATTCCAATATTTATTACTTCCTTTTCTGTTAAGAAAGGCAGGTTTGTAGAATGGGAGTAAATATGGAAAGCTGTGTGATATAGTCTTTTTTTATTTTAAAACCCTTACTTTTTGTCTTGGAATCAATACTGTGTATTGGTTCCAAAGCAGAAGAGTGGTAAGGGTAGGCAATGGGGGTCAAGTGACTTGCCCAGGGTCACACAGCTGGCAAGAGTCTGAGATCAGATTTGAACCTAGGACCCCCCCGTCTCTAGGCCTGTCTCTCAATCCACTGAGCTACCCAGCTGCCCCTGATATGAAGTCTTTGAAGGGTGGCTGTGAACATGTTTGAATCACAGGTGCTTACTACCTTGTAGTATATTTTTTCTTTTCTTATCTTAGTCTTAAATAATCATAACCTGTAAGACTTGCAGGAACTCTGAACTATGGCCCATGCTAGACCACTGGCTGAAAATTGTATTCAAAAGTAAGGGAAATCAAAATTCATATGAAGACAACTAAAATGAAATTAGGCCTCTTCCCCAGTTGGAGTTCGGAAGATTAGGAGTAACACTTTAGAGATTTCACATTCTTTAATTGAGTAGTACCTACTCTGTAATGATTATATGCCATTAGTTTGTGATTTTTGCCTTTTTCGTGGCCATAATATCATGTTCTGATAGTATGAATTCAGTTCAGTAGATTGTTATAAAGAGCCTAATGAATATGATATTATCCTTGATGAATTACAAAATTTAGAGAGGACATGCTCCATACCCCATTGGAACGTCTGAAAGTTCAATCAGGGGATAACATGATTGTATATTGTCATTATCTAGGGTGTATGAAAGAAGTTCAAAAGCTTCTATGAGTCCTGAGGAAGGAGATCCCTAATAATTTGGGAAATGAGGGAAAATTTCTTGAGGGAAGTAGCATTTGGGTGGGAGAACACTAGCTGGGAGACCCTGGGCAATCACTTGGTCTTTGTTTGCTTTAGTTTCCTCATTTGTAAAATGGGATAATAGCATCTACATTCCAGGGTTGTTTTGAGGGTAAAACAAGATTAAAATTCTAAAGTGCTTAGCATAGTACCTGGTACATAGTTGGTGTTATGTAAATGTTAAGTATTATTATTGTTATTTTTGATATAATTTTTAAGTTTATTAATGTTTTTATTTCACATTTACAGATTATTTCCAATTTTTGAGAGGTCTCTTAGAACAAAATAAAAGAGTTAAATAAAACAATAACCTCATGAAAGTGCATATATGTGCACATTTCACACCTTAATATTCCCTATTTCTTGAAAATAGGGAACAGAAATTTTTTCCATTTACATTCACATCCCATACTCATAAAAAAAGAAAAAAAAACCAAATTCCTTGTAACTAATATGTATTGCATATGGCTGGACTCACACCCATACCCAGTCATACCTTTCCTACATGTACATACTCATATGTGCAATATAAGGATGATATTAGAAAATAAGTATTGTCTTATTAGTTTAGAGATAAGAAGTGAAGAAGCTGGCTTGAGAAAGAATTGGAGTTTGAAGCAGAGTTGAGAGTGTTAATTTCAAATGTTGACAGTTGTAGGCAGTTTTTCTGTGACAGTTACTTTCTCTCTGGGTGTGGCAGTTGGCAGTTGGTCTCTGGAAGTTGTCAGAGAGTCACACAATGGGACTTTTTCTCTCTCAGGGCTAGAGGAGGTAACATCTTTGCTTCTCTTTCTCTATCTGAGGGAAAGACCTGAAGGAGCTTAGTGTTTTCCTTTTCCAACTTGGGAAAAACTATTTACTATCTATTGCTGTTTACAGATTGATTTAACTCTGAAAAGACCAAAGAAAATTCTGGTCTTTGGTTTGGATTCTGAGTCTGTTAAGGCTCAGCATCCTAATTTGATTCTTGTTGAGACTCAACCAGCTAGCCTTTGTTATTTTTATAACTTCAAGGCGAAGTTAAGAATTATAAGGATCAGTGTAGCCTGTGAAACAAAGGAGAAGTGGTTCCTTGTGGAACCAGGGAGTTTTATTTGAGTGGAGTTAGAGTCCCTTAGAATTAGAAATCCTTTTTTCCTTATATAGCTCAATAAATATTTTATTTTTTATAACAAGAGTCTCTTTAGCATCCTTGTGCCTGACATTGAAGGGAAGTTCATCTATGAGCTTCACGTCATTTTATCACTGAAGATACTTTTGATTACATCTATCAAAAGTATCTGAACAGTTTTGAATCTTTATTGGCATAGTTTTTACTATTTATTTTTACAGCTTGCCTTATTATTTTTACAGCATACACATCCACAAATCCTTCCCCACTCCCCGTACCTCATTCTGTTCCTTTATTCCTTAATCTCTCTGTATGGATAACATTAGCAGGGTCTAACATGTCTCCTATGGGCCAGTGCAATATCTGCAATGTTCTCTAGTGCTTCAGAAGCCAGATTAAAATATAAGTATTTAACAAAATAAAAATGCAGTGGAACATTGGTAATGTTAATCGTCTTGATTCAAATACTCAATTTTTTCTTTGGAAGCAAATGACATTTTTTACCATTAGTCTTTTGGGATTGTTTTGGATCATATACTATCAATATTATAAAAGACTGTGTTGGGATTCAGTGGGCACAGAAAAGAGTAGAGGATATTCAAGGCATAGCAAACTTCATGAGCAAAATTTTTTTTATTTTTTAAAATTTAATTTTATTTCTTTTCAGTTCCAAACTCTTCTTCCTACCCTTTCCTGTCTCACACATTGAGAAGGCAAAACTCATTACATATATGTATTGTTTCCTTTTATTAACAGAATTTATTTGCAAGTATCTCAGCCACTTCCTCCCATCCTTACATCATAAAAGGTGTCATTGGGGAGATAGACATGTATATATAGATTGTGTCTTTTTTGTTCCATTTTTCAGCTCATTCTCTGAAGGTGTCATTCACAAGTTATTCTTTAACTATGAAATCTTTATCCATATATAATACTCTCTTGTTTCTACTCATTTCGTTCTTCATTATCCTGTGTAGTTCTTTACAAGTTTTTTTTATAAAAATTAGCCTGCTTATCATTTCCTGTGGTGCAGTAGTATTTCATCATAACCACATGCCACAATTTGCTTTAGCCATTCCCCAGTTGATGGCCATACTCTTAATTTCCAATTCTTTGCCAACTCAAAGAGAGCTTCTAGAAATATTTTAGAACATACAGATTCTTTTCTTTTTTTCCCCCTATCTCCTTGGGAAACAGATGCTAGTTCTAAGGATATTGACAGTTTTATAACTCTTATGGTATAATTTCAAATTGCTCTCCAGAATGGTTGGATCAATTCACAATTCCACTAACATTATATTAATGCCCCCACTTTTCTATGTCCCCTCCAATATTTGTCATTTTTCCCTTTTATCTTTTTAGCCAATCTTATGGATGTGAAATGATAATCTCAGAATTATTTTGGCCTTGCACTTCTCTGATCAATACTGATTTAGAGCATTTTTTTATATACCTCTATATGGCTTTGATTTTTTTTATCTGAAAATTGTCAGTTCTTATCTTTTGTCCAATTGTCTATTTGAGGATGGCTTTTATTCCTATGAATTTGACAGATTTCTCCATATATTTTAGATATATTTTAGATATATTTTAGATATATATTTAGATATCCCCCAATTTTCTGCTTTCCTTCTAATTTTGGCAACATTTGTTTTATTTGTACAAACCCTTTTTAATATAATGCACTCAAAATTATCTGTTTTACATGTCACATTGCTTTCTATCTTTTATTTACTCATAAATCTGATAGGTATGTTCCTTGCTCCTCCAATTTATTTGTATCTCCTTTTATGTCCAGATCATACATCAATTTTGGTTTTATTTTTGTAAATGGTATTATATATTGGTGTAGATCTAGTTTTTGCCCAGACTCCCAATAGTAGTTCTTCCTTCCTCCCCTGTCTGGGGCAAGTAAGGGGGATGGGAGGGTAGGTGGGGTGGGCGGGCATGGCATGGCACTTGGTCTGGAATGAGGTGGAGGCAGCACTCCCATCTCTAAAAGGTTTCTCATCACTGCCCTAGGGCTTGGCACTTGTTGATTCTGTGGTGTTGTTTGCCCTGCCTGGTGAGACTGAGGCTAGAGAAATCAGAGAGAGCTTCCTCCCTATTTGTCCTTGGCTGCTTAGCTTCCCTCCTGACTCTTATCTGGTTTTGCAGCTTTTAGCACTGATTCTGTAGAGTTTTTTCTGATTGTTTGTGGTGGAGTTTGGAGAGCAAGGAAGTCTTACACCCTACTTGGTCATCTTCACACAACCATGAAAAGTTCTAAGGATTAAAAGTTCTAAGCAGGCTCTAAATACTTCTTTCTGTGTGCACATTATTTAATTATAAGAAATATATTAAATATTAAACTTTGACCAATCATTTAAGAAATCTTCCTGTGAAATTATTTTTTAGTTTCAGAGTTAAACCTGGAATACTATTTCTTAGAAGTGTGTTTTTAGGTGAATTTAGCATAGTTTGAAGAGATGTAAACTAAAAATTTCTTTACCTTTTTTCCCCTCTTTTCTGTTTAGATGGCACTGAGCCCTCTCATATGCACTATAGTGACGAGGAGAACTATTTCCGGGGCTATGAATGGTGGTTAATGAAGGAAGCTAAGAAGAGGAATCCCAATATTAAACTTGTTGGTAAGAAATTTAATTTTTTATTCTCCTTCAGGGCTTGCCTATTATCCAGATGAGTCAAGCTCTCATTACTTTATAATGGTATTACACTTTATTCTTTGAACATGAGTTAGATTTGGGAAATAAACCAAATTATTAGAATCAGTTTTAGTAACAACTCAATCATTCACTGGAGATTCAGATGACTTGGCTAATTACTTAAATCAAAAATCTAAAAGGCTGAAGATTAATATCAATTTTTTATTCTAGAACAAGGTATGATTGTAAAGTCACATGGCTTTTTTAAGAGTACATTTTCTAAACTTAGAGTAGTTGTAGAAAAGGTCTTCAAAGAGTGTTGTGAACAACTGTAACATTATCAGAAAATGTATTGTCTCAGGGTGACTAACTAGCTAATTAACTTCAGAGTTGACATCCTTACTAAATCAGTTCTCTTATTTCTATTTTCACATCATAAATACCTGATTATTGATTGAGATCTAGAAGGCATCTTAGAAGACAGTTATGCCAACCTCTCATTTTAAAAATTTGGAGAATAGTGATTAGAAAGGTTAATTGATTTCTTTAGTCACACAGGGACTAAGATTGGGCTGGAATTCAGACTCAGATCCCCTTATTCCAAATCTATGCCGTTTACTTATATGTTACCCTGCCCCCAATATGTGTGTGTATGTATATAATCTAAAGTAAAATATAATGGTATAAACTCCCTGAGAGATCACTAAATTATTACTATATTATTACATATGGTCTAGCAATTAAATTTAGGTTTTGACTCAAAATGAGAGTTAAAAAATAATATTGTGGTCACTGTTTATGTCTCTAGATCTATTTATCATCTCTGATAATCTGATAAAGACAGCTTAGTTGATAAGGAAGCAAGGGACACTGAAGATCTTTTATCTCATGCTTCCAGCTCTAGCTCTAGGAGCATAGAGTTTATTATATATATTTCAAGACTCATTTCACACAAAAGAACCACCCCCCGCCCCGAAACTTCACAGATGTGCAGAAGTTACAAATTATGTCATATCAAAACACAAAAAATCTCATTTGACTTCAGAATAGAACAAGGCCAAGGCTGAATTTTGGCTAGTCTGTTATCAAAAGTTAAGTCTGGGAATACTTTCTCAGGGACAAATAGCCCCCATTGGAGGAGGTTTTATCTAAATTTTGTCCATTATTGACCTTGAGGTGTCTAGAAACAGATTCAGAGTCCAGGCAGCCTTTTGCTTAATTTCTGTCTTTAGTCTTGGAGAGAAATTGTTAACCTCTTAACTGTTGGTTTGCTAGGAACTTAAAGCTTTTCAATAAGGAAAGGTGTAGATCAGAAAAGGAGTCAAAAGAGGAGTCTCAGATTTTTATCTATTTGAGACTGTTTCTCTTATTGGCTTCCCACATGTTTCCCCTTTTTCTTTAAATTAAAATGATTTATTACACAGGAAAACTTTTAGTAATGAAAGGAGTCATCAATTAGTTATAATCATCAGCTATAGCTGGATCTGATAGGATTTAGAGATTAAACTGTTTATTTATGGCTCTCTACATTTATGGAATATTAGCCCCTAAGTCAAAATGACTATTAGTAGCTTTTATTTACAACAAGGTAGAGACAGTGAAAGTGGGAAGGAGACAAAGCCTGGTTTAGCCTACCAACCCTAAGTGCTGCTCTGGTGAAGTTTGGCTCAGCCCCCATCGGGGACTTCACCAAGTCCCAATCTCCACGTGGATTTCCTGGTAATCTTCAGCTAGAAGTCCTGGTGGTGTCTTCAGCTCTACTCACTGATGCAGAATCCAAGGGAAGAGTCTGCAAGGAACCAGCCTCTCCAAAACCAAGAAAGCCAAGAGAGCCAAGGAACCAGTCTCTCCAAAAACCAAGGAAGGAAAGAGGGCCAGACCACGTTCATCTCTTCTTTTATATCCTTTTTTTATGTCACTTCCTGCCTCTCCCCCTCTTTACAGGAACCAATTGCAGTCTCCTAATTTGCCTAGCACTGCCCAAGGAGGGGCAATGCTTGTGGCTTTTGGGGGTGTGAACTAGTAAGTGACTTATGAGTTCTCTTATTTAATGATTAGCTCGCTACTAAGTAGGGGTACTTTAAGTTCTTGATTTGATTAGCTAAAAATAGACAAAGGATGAGTTAATTCTATCTTCAAAATGGTAACATAATAATTGGTAGCACATATATATTATACATGTGTTATATTATATAATAAAGTATGTATACTATATTATATAATAATATAAAATATATACTATTGTATAGTAAATATACAGTGCTTGATAATGTAATAAGTATATATAGATTATTATATAACAACATATTATATAATACTCTAAAATATATAACAATATGCAATTACATATATGTAATAACACATGATATATTAAGCATATTATATTAATATAATAAGTAGATATGATATAATATATAAAATATACTATAAAATAATTTATATAGATACTATACACAGACACACACATATGTGTGTGTGTGTGTATATATATATACATATATATAAATGATCTCTTGATGAATTTATACCAATTTATTACTAATATTCAACTTGAGGTTTAGAATCAGATTGATTTGACTAAATTAAAAAAAAATATTCTCTTCTATCCCCTGAAGCAGTAGGCACATTTTCTAAATTCAATAAACATTTATTAAGCGCTTTCTATATAATAGGTAGACACTCTGCCATCAAGGAGTTTACTATCTAATAGGGAAAACAATACACAAAAGTAAGCTCCAAGAGGTAGCTTATATAGAGGAATTGAAGAAAAATGGGGTTATCTGGATAGTTCTGAGCCAGCTATGAAGGAAGACTTCAGGAGGAGTTTAATGTTCCACCCTCTAGCCTCCAGCCGAAGTGGAGAGGCAATTGACAGTTGAGAAGATATTGAATATCAAAAAACATTTTGTTTTCCACTTAAAAAAATACTTTTAGTATTTTTGGGAAAGAAAATGGATACATATTCTGTCTGTGAAATTCATCAGATGTGTGTGTGTTTGTAAAAAACTAAGCATTATTTTAATGTTGATTGACTTGTTCTAGTAACTCAGCCTTTTATGCTTTGATTATCTCTTTCTTAGGGTTGCCATGGTCATTTCCTGGTTGGCTAGGTCCAGGTAAAAGCAATCCCTTTGAAAATGTGACAATGACTGCTTTATATGTTGTGTCTTGGATATTGGGTGCTAAAAAACACCATAAATTGGACATCGATTATATTGGGGTTAGTAATATATTTGAAGTTCTCTTTCATTTGTTTCTTTTCACTCTGCACCTTTAGTTAACTTTTATATTTAGATACTACTACATTCCATCGTATAACTGGTCTTCCTTGCCATTTGTCTAATTTTTTTCTTTTGGTAATGTAAATGGCCTTTACTTCTTTGGAACCGGCATCCAGTCTCCTCTTCTTCTGTATATCCATCAGGCACTGGGAACTGGAGAGCTGTTTTCTAGTCTCAGTCTTGTCACTAAGTAACTATGAGAGTTAGGGCAAATTACTTAATCTCTTTGGCTTGGTGCCCTCATCTGTAAAAGAGGGAAAATGGGTTTTTTTGTGAGCGTGCCTCTGAAATTCTGTGATTGTCTAATCCTAATGGATTTCATTGGTATTCCTTGCTGTTTTCCTTCACATGGCCATTAAGCATTTGCTTTGTCTATTTGGCTTAGTAATATATTTTATGGATGCCCATTTAACAGGTTCAAATACAGTTTGCTGACTAATATCTGACCTGCCCTTAAGAATGTAAGCAGAGGATTAATTTTTATAACCTGTTGTTTTGAATATTATCTTTTGATTTTTTCCCCCTGGATTTCTAGTAAATTGTGTAGCATATTTAATCCTTTTAAAATAAAGGTTTTTTTCTTTAAAGGTACCCTAATGTCTTATAAATATATGAATTCTCTAAGGACTGAAAGTAAGAAAAGTGACAGTCACATAATTTGAAACATGGGTAAAGGTTTCCATTTATTATGGCTCTTGTTTTACATTTGAAATTTATATTTCAACCTTTTTTAAAATTTTGTTTTGTTTTTTAGATTTGGAATGAAAGAGGACCTGAAAATAAGTATATAAAGGTTTGTAGTGCCTTGAAATGCTTTATTTCTGTACTATTGACAAACAAGGAAAATTATGAGCTCACTGAAATTGAAGCTGTGGCAACACTAAAACATTTGTATAATATGTTGCTTTTAACTTTAATCTCCTGATCACCTTGGTGTCTTAGCATTTGTTTCATGCTATAATAAATTAACTCCATGGACAATGAAATAGCGGCTCAGCACTGTTTAGGTACTGATGAGTCCAGCACGACACAGCATGGACAACACTGGGAGGAACTGAGGCTACCAAGATCTAGCCATGAAAAGAGAAGGTGCAACCCAGTGGAATCTGGCTCAAACAATGTCTGCAGAATACTCATTTTGGGACCCTAGAAGCAGCCTAGCTCATCCCAGGCCTCAAAATGACCTCAATAGAAACTCAAGACAGTTTTCTTACACCCCAGGAATAGAGTTGAGCTTCAACATTTTGGCAAAAGTTGTGAAAACCCCACAAAATGAGTAAAATACGAAGAAAAAGCCTGACTCTAGAATACTTACAGCAACAGAAATGACCAAAATGCAAGCTTAGAAGACAGATGTACAAAAATGCAAAATTTATGACACCTCAAAGGAAAATATGAAAAGATGTCAGGGTCAAAATGAACTCCTGAAAGAGCTCTAAAAGAGAGTAAAAAAAACAAATAGTAATAGGGTAGCTAAGTGACTCAGTGCATTGAGAGCCAAGTAGAGGCCCCAGCATTCAAATCTGACCTTAGACTCTTCTTAATTTTGTGACCCTGGCCAAGTCACTTAACTGCCATTACCTATCACTTACTGCTCTTCTTCCTTGGAACCAATGCATAATATTGATTTTAAGATGGAAGTTATGTTTAAAGAAAGAGTAAGCTTTGGAAAAAAGTTTAGAAAAGAAAATTAGTAGAAAAATTCAGTGGTTTAGAACAAAATTCATTGAAGTAAACAACTTCTTAAAAAGAGTAGTGCAAAACTTTAAACAAGAAAATAACTTCCCAAAAAAAGAAGTACAAAATCAAAAGAAGAAAATGGTTCTCTAAAAATTAGAACTGAACAAATGGAAGCTACTGACTCCTTAAGACATCAGGAAACAATAAAAGAAATTCAAACGAATGAAAAAATAGAAGAAAACCTGAAATTTTTCACTGGTAAAACTACTGAACTAGAAAAAGTATCCAGGAGAGATAACCGACAAATGGTTGAAATACCCTGATATTCTCAAACAAGAAGGGAAAATAGTAATTGAAAGAATCTACTAATCACCCCCTAAAAGTGATCCCAAATTAAAAATTCACAGGACTATTATAGCCAATTTCCAGAACTCCCAGACCAAGGAGAAAATCCTATAAACTGCTAGAAAAAACAAACAAAAAACAATTCAGATATGAAGGAGCCATAATTAGGATTACATGGGACCTAGTATTTTCTACACTAAAGGACCTGAAGACATGGAATATGATATTTTGGAAAACAAAGAATTTAGGACTACAATCAAAAATCACCTATCCAACCAAACTGAGCATAATACTCCAGGAGTAGAAATTTATATGTAATGAAATATAGGATTTCCAGGCATTCCTTATAACAAGACTAGAGAGCTGAAAAGAAAGTTTGATGGGAAAAATCTGACACTTAAAAGAAATATAAACAGGTTAACAAAAAAGAAGACAGACTCAGTTGGGTGGTACTCATTACCTTCCTACAAGGGAAAATGGTAATTAGGATACTTAAGATATCTATGTTAAAAGAAATATCTAAGGTTCTTGTGGTATTCAAAAGAATCAGTGGGATTATCAGACTGATTACAATACTAGATAGGAAGGTGATAAAGTTCATTACATATCTACCTAGGTGATTACTTAATATACTTAATATACTCAATGTAATTTTTTGGGTGAAACTGACTACTACATGGTAAGGTAATGTAAGAAATTAAATTTAAATTTTTATGCTAAATATGAGAATTCTAAAGTAATATTGTGGTCGCCATTTTTAAAAAATTAACTCTTAAAGTCACGAGTCTGTTAGCTGCTTTTCGCAATTTAGTTGAATAAAGATATAGTAAAAGGGAGAAATGTAGGAAGGAAGTAGAAAGTATTGCCTAGATAGAAGCCCTATAATTTCTGTCCAAAGAAGTCCAGCTCACCACCCGGCAAGGGATCTCAAGTCCCTATCTCCATGTGTAGTCGTGGTACTCTCTTAAGCCAGGAATCCTGGTGCTGGGTGGTGTCCTCAGCAAGGGTTCCACCATTGCAGCCTCCTCCAGGAAAGGAAGTCCTCTCTGGAACCAATCTCTCTAGAAGCTAGGAAAAGAAGTCCAGCTACTCACCCAGCAAGGCATCGCAGGATCCAGGGAAAGAGTCTCCTTCTTCAGTCCAGCTCACTGACGCAGAATGTCCAAAGATGAACTCCAAAGGAGAAGTTCCTTTTCAGGAAGTTCAGGACTTTTTATAGTCCTTTTTCCATGTCACTTCCTGTTCCTTCTCACTTTATGGGAACCAATCACAGTCTTTCAGTTTGCCTAGCACTGTGGCCCAGGGGCGTGGCAGGGGCCTTTGGAGTTGTCACCCACTCTAGCAAGTGACTTTGAACTCTCTTACTTAGTGTCAAGTAGGGGTACTTTATGTTCTTGATTTGTTTAGCTAAATATAGACTGAGGAGAGAGTTTATCCTCTCTTTACAATGATCTTAAAACTATGATTGGCAAATTGTGCACTGAGACTCATTTAAAATGGCCTGAAGTTCTCCCCCCAGCTCTATTTTATCTTCTAAGCAGGCCCAGGGGAGATATACACATCTCACCATTTGAGATGCTTTTTGGACATCCCCCTTTACAAGCTAAGCCTTTTTCTCCTGCATACACATCATTACTAGGGGGGGACACTTCTATTGCTTCCTATATACAGGACTTGCAGACCAAAGTGCGAAAACTCCATGAATTCAGAGCTACAATACAAGCAGGACTTATAGACTTCTTACTTCATGACCTAAACTCAGGAGACAAGGTGTACATAAAGGAATTCCAGCACAATGGAGCAACTCAGATTGCCTGGGAAGGTTTGTTTTAAGTACCGTTAACCACTCCAACAGCTATCAAAATTAGAGAAAAGGACTCTTGGATTGATTCTCATATGTAAAACGAGACAGAAATTATAGTGTATCTAGCTAGGCAACACATACTCCTTCCTTCCTACATTTCTCTCTTTTACTATATCTCTATTAAACTAAATTTTAAGAGCTGCTAACAGGCTCATGACTTATGTTAATTTTTAAAAATTGGTGACCACAATATTACTTTAGAACTTTCATATTAGCATAAAATATGAATCTTAAATTCTTACATTTAATTGGCAGATCACAAAGGTTGTGTTGATTACCCTCAATCTTCTTCAATTTTCTTCACTTTTTACTATACTTAAGTCAGGTCTTTAGTAGCTAAATTCTGGAGTTCAGAGTTCTTACTCTACTCTAAGTTGGTAGAACAGTTTAAAACAGATTAGCCATGAGCTACAGCTGTTGGCCTCTGCTGCGAGGAAGGGTAAGTCCTAAATTTTTCTTTTCTTCTTTTTGACCCTTAAATGTAAAGCAATTGAATTACTGGCTGCTGCCAGGTGAGCTGGCTGTTTTTTTTCTCAGGCAACAATTAGACAGCCCTCATGGTTCCACTTAGGGAGATGCTTCCACACTTCCCTCTACCCCCGCCCACTCCTTGACTCAGGAAGGAAGCAACCCTGCCCCTACAAGCTTCTATCTTGCAGCCCAGAATTCTTTAAGGCATTTTCCAAACCTCATGTGTCTCTAATCTTCACAGTAATAAGACACTTATTATATCTATGAGACTTGAGATACTTAAAAAATTTAAAGTACTTAGAATATTCAAAGTACTGAAGATATTTAAGGACTTTACAGCTATTAGGGCAAGGAGTATACATAGAGAGTACAAGGAGTAAGATGAATATGATGGGATAACAGATAAAAAACAAAATTGAAGGATAAGAAAGAACACACTGGGAAAAAAGGAAAGTTGGTAGAGATGAATTATTTCACATGAGGAGACACATACATCAATACAGTGTGGATAGGATGGGAGAGTAACAAACAATTCCTGAACCCTTACTCTCTTTGGAATTGGCACAAAGTGGGAAAAAGATCCACACTTGGCTATAGAAACCTGTCTTACACAATAGGAGAGTAAAAAGGGAAGGAGGAATAATAGAAATGGAAGACAGACAAATGAGAAGGTAAACAGGGGAAGTGGTTATCAGAAGCAAAACATTTGTGAACAGGGAAAGGCTGAAAGGAGAGAAAGAAAGATAAATGGGGAAGATAAGGGGGAAACACACAGTACTTACAACTGTGATTATGAAAAGGATGAATTCACTCATAAAGCAGAAGATAAAGTGAATTTAAAGCCAGAATCTCACACTATGCTGTGTATAAGAAACACATTTAAAATAAGGAGTCATACACAGAGTAAAAATAAAAGGCTGGAGCAGAATATACTGTGTTTCAGCTAAAGTTTAAAAAAATCAAAGGCAACATTTATGATCTCAGACAAAGCAAAAGTGAAAATTGGTTTAAGGTTTTTTTTTTCTTCCAGAAAATAGATCTAATTAAAAGAGATAAGGAAGAAAATTACAAGTTACTGCTTGATAAAAGGTATCATAGACAATAAAATCATATCAGTACTCAACATATGCACCAAAAGACATTGCATCCAAATTCCTTAAGGAGAAGTTACATGAGTTATAAGTGGAAATAAAAATATATTAGTAGGGGATGCTAAACTTCCCCTTTCAGAACTAGATAAATCAATCCCAAAATAAACCAGAAAGAAATTAAGGAGGTGAATAGAATTTTAGAAAAGTTTAGATTTTATAGACCTGTGGAGAAAACTGAATGTGAATAGAAAGTAATATACTTTTCCCTCAGCAGTACCCTGGCACCTTCAGAAAAACTGACCATGTAATAGGTCATAAAGGCTTCAGAACCAGTTGCAAAAAAGAAGAAATAATAAATGCATCCTTTTGAGACCATAATGCTATAAAAATTATTCTCAACTAAGGCCCGGGGTGGGGGCTGGCGGGGAGACTAAATAACCTTTTCTTAAAAAATAAGTGGGTCAAAGACCAAATCATAGAAATCATCTTCAAAGAGTAGAGAGAGGAAAAACAAATTACCAACAGGATAACAAATGAATAGGGAATTATTGGACTGTATTTTGCCTATTTATAGGCCAATAAATCCATTAATATTAAACAGTATGTTTATTGCCCAGATTAACAGAAGAGGAAATAGAATAAACAACCCTATCTCAACAAAAAAGAAACTGAACAAGCTATCAATGAATTACCTCAGATAAAACCCCATGGGCCCCCAAGGAGATGGATTCACAAGTGAATTCTACTAAACATTTAAAGAACAAATTCTGATAGTTTATACACTATTGGGAAAAATAGCCACAGAAGGAATTCAAACAAATTCTTTCTATGACACAAATATGATGTTGATACCTAAATTGGGGAGAGAAAAAACAGAAAGAAAAGTATAAGTCAATCTCCTTAGTGAATATGGATGCTAAAAATTTAAAGTACCAGCAAAGAGATTCTGCCAATATTTCACAAGGTTCATATATAATGACCCAGATGGATTTAATATCAGAAATGCAAGGATGGTTTAATATTAGGAAAAATATCAGTATAATTGACCGTATCAATAACAAAACCAGTGAAAACCACATGTTTATTTTAATAGATGCAGAAAAAGCTTTTGAAAAAATATATCCTTTCTCATTAAAAACACTAATAAACACTGGAATAAATGTAACATTCCTTAAAATGATTGATAGCATCTATCTAAAACCAGGTAACAATATCTGTAAGGGGATAAATTAGAAGCTTTCCCAATAAGATCAGCCATGAAGCAAAGATGTCCATTATCATCACTACTATTCAGTATTATACGAGAAATGCTAGCTATAGCAATAAAAGAAGAAATTGAAGGAATTAGACTAAGCAATGAGGAAATAAAACTATCACTCTTTGCAGATGATATGATGATATACTTATGGAATCAATCAAAAAACTAATTGAAGCAATTAACCATTTTAGCAAAGTTGCAGGATATAAAATAAACCCACAGAAATCATCAGCATTTCTCTATACCACCAATAAAATCCACCACTGGAAATAAAAAGAGAAATCCCATTTAAAATAACTATCGACAACATAAAATATCTAGGAATCTGCCTGGCAAGATAAACTTAGGAACTGTATGAACACAGCTACATAATGCTTTTTACCCAAAGTTAAATCTAAGCACCTGGAAAAATATTAATTGCTCATGGGCAGGCCATACGAATATAATAAAAATGACAATCCTGGGGGCAGCTGGGTAGCTCAGTGAATTGAGAGTCAGGCCTAGAGATGGGAGGTCCTACGTTCAAATCTGGACACTTCCCAGCTGTGTGACCCTGGGCAAGTCACTTGACCCCCATTGCCTATCCTTACCACTCTTCTGCCTTGGAGCCAATACACAGTATTGACTCCAAGATGGAAGGTAAGGGTTTAAAAAAAAAAAAAAAGACAATCCTACATAAATTAAATTACCTAGAGCTAGAAAAAGTATTAACAAAATTCATCTGGAAGAAAAAAAGACCTAGAATATCAAGGGAATTAAAACAAAATGAAGCAAGGTAGCCTAGTTAAACTGGATTTCATGCTGTATTATAAAGTTACCGTCATCAAAACAATCTGATAATATCTGAGAAATAGAGTAGAGGGCCAGTGGATTAGAATAGACACTCAAACCAGAGTAGTAAATGAACATAGTAACCAAGTGTTTGAAAAACCCAGAGATCCAAGCATTTGGAAGGAGAACTCCCTACTTGGCAAAAAACTGTTATGAATCTGGAAAAAAAATGTAAAAACCTGGCACAGACTGACATCTCATGCCTAAAACAAGATAAAGTAAAAATGAATATTTAATTTAGAAATTAATTGTGATGCCATAAACAAATTAGAGGAGTACAACATAGTGTCTCTGCCAGATATATGGATATGGGAAGAATTTATGATCTAACAAGACAGGCAACATTAAGACAGATAAAATAGATAATTCTGACTACATTAAGTTAAAAAAGGTTTGCACAATCAAAACCAATGCAACCAAGATTTGAAGAAAAACAAAATGGGGGAAAATTTTTATAGTGTGTATGACAAAGGCCTTATTTCTCAAATATATGCATGTCTGAATCAAATTTATATTGATAACATTTCTACATATTTTCCAAAGAGATATAATCCAAATTGTTTTTCTCCCTTCTCTCTCCCCTTCCAGGGCTGGCAGGGAATTCAAACTGGGTTATGCATGTATTATTAAGAAAACATGTTTTCGAGGGCAGCTGGGTAGCTCAGTGGATTGAGAGTCAGGCCTAGAGACAGGAGGTCCTAGGTTCAAACCCAGCCTCAGACACTTCCCAGCTGTGTAACCCTGGGCAAATCACTTGACTCCCATTGCCCATCCTTACCACTCTTCCACCTAGGCGCCAATACACAGAAGTTAAGGGTTTAAAAAAAAAAAAAAAAAGAAAAGAAAACATGTTTTCATATTTGTAAATGAATCTTATAAAACCACAACCCTAAAACATACTCAAATAAACAAGTGATAAATCATATGCTTCCATCTACTTTCTTACTCCAACAGCACTTTCTCTCGAGGTGGATAGCAGTGAATCAAATTTATAAGAATACAAGTTCCTTCAATTGATAAAAGGTCAAAATATAAGAACAGATATTTCTCAGATGAAAAAATTGAAACATCTTTAGTCATATGAAAAATGGTCCAAATAAGTATTAATTAGAGAAGTGCAAATTCAAACAGCTCTGAAATACTACCTCACATCTATCAGATTGGTTAGTATGACAAGGAAAATGATAAATGTTGGAGGGAATGCGGGAAAATTCTCACACTAATATTCTGTAAGTGAAGCTGTGAACTGAAACAACCATTCTGGAGAGCAATTTGGAACCATGCTTAAAGGGTCATAAAACTCTATCCTTTGAATTTTCAATACCACTACTAGGTCTGTATCCAAAGAGATTAAAAATAGGTAGGAAGCACCTACTTGTACAAAGATATTTATAGGAATAATTTGGAACTGGAAACTGAAAGGATGTCTATCAATTGGAGAATGACTGAACAAGTTGTTGTGGTATATGTTAAAATGGTAGTATTCTTTTAAAAATTAATGCCATTAGCTATTTCTGAGTCATTTAATAAAATCTAAAATCCATTTATTGCTTTTGCTTTTTGTACATATGCTTTTTTCGTACTGAAGACCCTAAGAACAATGCTTAATCAAAAAGGCCTGGAAAGAGTGAAAATCATAGCCAATGATCAATTTTGGCAGCCCCTTTCTGCTTTCATGCAATTCGATCGTGTACTCCTGGACGCCATCGATGTTATTGGGTAGGAAATGCTTGAGATTTGTTATTTTCTGGTTTTGCCCTATATATCTTAAGTTTATGTCTTTTCCACATCTTTACAGAGTCATCTGTTCTCTGTTTCCTTTAATTAAATATTCCTTTGATAAGACATCTGCACCAGATAGATTGATGCTTTTTTTTAACATGTTAGTATTATTTTTAGGTCTTTTTATCATAGTATAAATATAGGCAAGATTTTTAGTCTGATACAAAGGAGTCTAATTTATTGTTACGGAAATTCAAATTAACAGTTCTAAATTAAAGTATGTGGTAGGATTCCACTGTTAGGAATTGTAAAGTTGTTACTAGGTGAAATTGGCTTCCCTAGATGCTCACACTTTAAGGTTATCTAGATTTGCAATCTTGCCTTGACTCAGTTTCTGTTTTTGTTTTTTTTTCACTACTTCTTTCTATGTAGCTCCTTGATCCCAGGTTCAAATCTTAGCATTTTCAAGCTAGAAGTGACTTTAGCCATAGTTAGCCTACTATCTAATTTCATAAATGTTATCATAGTACTTAGCACTCAATAAGCACTTAAACACTTGTTAAATGACTGTTGACTGACCACTGGGAAAAAGTTAAATTTGTATTAAATGCCCACTTTGTGTAGGAAACAATGTTAGTTTTTTCTGGGGGAAGATCTGAAAGTTGAAAAATAGATATTTTGTCCTCACCCTTATTAGTCTTTATTAATCAACAAGATTTACGTAGTGATTACTATCTCCTAGGTACCAATGCTAGGTGCCAGGGATGCAAAGACAGATGTGAAATAATCTCTGTCCTAAGGAGCCTTTATTAGGGAACAGAGTTTATATAGGTAAATAAATACATACCAAACAAATACAAGTTAAATGATCTTTTGGGATGGGGGATGTTAACAGCGTTATGGGGTATCAGGAAAAGCTTTAATAGAAGGTGAAGGAGCAGAATTTTGAAGAAAACAAGATTCTAAGGGGTAGAGGTGAAATGGGAGAGGATTCTTGTTTTGGAGGAAAACCCAGTAATAAGATGCAGAGATGAGAGAGTAGAGTATTGTGTGTGAGCAAATGTAAGGACACAAGTTTGACTGTATTATACAGTGTGTGGAGTGGATTAATGATATAAAGGTAGGTTGAGATTTTAAAGCTAAACAGAAGAGCTTATATTTGATCTTGGAGTTAGTAGGGAGACATTGGAGTTTATTTAGAAAGGAATTGACATGCCTAGATCTGGACCTTTGGAGTATCACTTGGGAAGCTCTCTAGATCAGAGGTGAACAACTCAAAATTCAGTGCAATATAGTGTAATGAACAAAAAATTAATCTTGGAGACTTTATACTAAATTTGTAAGTGTTTACCTGTAAAGAGAAGGAAAGGAATTAGGTTATTGGCCCAGCTACCTAACCTTACCAATCTGGCCTTGGTTGCAAGTCTTAGCTCCTGGATTCCTAGCCCAGCATGGTCCCAGCTGACCCATTCTTGTCCTGGCCATTTACCAGAGATGGTTTACATAGATAAGCACCAGGATGGCTTACCAGGGATTGAGAGCTTCTTCCACAAGCCAAAAAAATGGCAAAGTCCCCCCACTACTTTAATGCTGACTTTTAAAGTTCAGTCTAAACCCTTTCCTATGATGTTCTAGTTGGCCAGAGTTTCACTTCATTCCCTACACATCACACTCCTTGACTTCCTCCCAGTCAGGAATCTCACCTGTGATTCTGGCAAATTAAGACATATGACTGATTAGGTAAGTCTTCCAGGATTGGGTGGTCCCTCTAAATATTTAATGCACACAATTTATAATGTAACTTATGAGCTTTTAAGTCATTATGCAGTTCAGGATCTGTTTCTTTTTAAGTCAGATACCATTTCTGGAGGAAGGATTGGAGAGAGGAGAGACTTGAGGCAGGAATATTAACTCTGAAGCTGTTGAAATAATCAAGGTGGGGAGTGATGAGAATCTCAACTGGGGTGGTATCCAGGTGAGTAGAGAGAAAGGAATTGATATAAGAGATGTGACAGTAGAAATGATATGAATTGGCAACTGATTCGATATATGAGATGAATAGAAGTGAGGAGTTGAGTATAATAACCCTGATGTTATAAACCTTAGTGACTGAAAGAAGGGTCAATTTGGGAGGAAAGATGAGTTCTGTTTTAGACATGTTAAGTTTGATCACCAGATCAAACTACACTCAATTGCATCCATTTAGAATTCTCTAACAGGCAATTGAAGATGTTTGACTGGAGATAAAGAAAGAGATTAAGATAGAATGTATAGGTCTGTGTATAGAGTCAGTGAAGCATTTAAAGGAAAGAAGAGAATGTAGGATTCAGTCTTGGTTTACATCGCAGTTTGAGGGCATGACAAGAATAAAGAACCAGAAAAGGAAACTGAGGAGTAGTTTGACATGGGAGAACTGAGGGAAATCAGTGTCATAAAAACTCAAGAGAGGAGAAAGTATGCAAGAGGAGAAAGTAATCAATAGTGTCATGTTAAAGAGATAACCATAAGGATTAATTAAAAAGACCATTAGATATGACATTAAAGAGAACATTGGTAACTTTTAAGGGAGGAGTTTCAGTTGAGTTTTATAAGCCAGATTATAGGGTTGAGAAGAAGTAATGAGTATAGATAGTTGTGTGATAGATAGTTGGCTGAGAAGGGGAGTAGAGCTATAGGAAGATAGTTTAATGAGATGGTATGTCAGGTGAAGGTTTTTTGGTTTCCTCCAGAATGAGGAGTCTTGGACAGCTTTGTAGGCAGCAGGAAAGGAATTTTTTGATAAAGATCAATTAAATTACAAAATATTTATGGATATTGTGTGTGTGTGTGTGTGTAGTGGCAAAGAATTAGAAACTAAGAGAATGCCCATCAATTGAAGAATGACTAAACAAATTGTGGTATATGACTGGGATGGAATACTGCTGTGCTATAAGAAATGAGCTTTAAAAAAAAAACAAAAGACTTGTTATGAACTACATGAGATAATGAACAGTGAAATGAGTAGAACCAAGATAACATTATACACAGCTGTAGAAATAATGCTGAAAGAATAAATCTGTGAATGTTACTTCCAGAGAGTGAACTAAAAGGCAGAAGCAACAAAAGAATTAATTTATTTAAACATGTCTGTCTCCTGGTTGATACTTTCTGTGATGGGAGGCAGGTAGATAAGATGGATAAATTTTATTAATAAATAAATAAAATTTTTAAAGACATCTATTGAAGATTAGAGAAAGAAAGCGGATTCTTTTATGGTCATTATTCTGGAGAGCATGTGGTACATGTAGAGAGGTTAACTTTCATGAGAGGAAGAATCACTTCTATAGACTGGTAAGGGAGGAAGAAGTGAGACGATATCAAAAGCAGTGTGAGATACAGAGAATGGAAGAAAAGGGATCCCATGACAAATTGTCTCTATTTTCTCATTTATAGAAGGGAGGCTTGAAGCTAGAAGAGGTGATTGGAAATAGCCTCTGTGTATTGTTGGATAGAAAATAAATTAGAGAAGGGGGCAGCTGGATGGCTCAGTGGATTGAGAGCTAGGCTCAGAGATGGGGGGTCTTGGGTTCAAATCTGGCCTCAGACACTTCTTCCTAGCTGTATTACCCTGGGCAAGTCACTTGACTCCCATTGCCTAGCCCTTACCAGTCTTCTGCCTTGGAACCAATACACGGTATTGATTCCAAAAGGGAAGGTAAGGGTTTTAAATAAACAAACAAACAAACAAACAAACAAATAAATAAATACACGAATAAATAAATTAGAGAGGAATAAAAAGATCCTTCACTCTGCTGCATGCCTCACTGAGAGCAAATCAAATGTAGTTGACTGAATCCATTTGCATGATTTCTTCAAACTTGTTCAGCAGCTTGTGAGTAGAAGCAGAAGAGTTGTACATGGTGCTTGAACTGGTTCTTGAACAAAAAAGGTAATTTTATGAAGGTGAGGGAAGGAGATTATTCTATGTATGGGGGTCCAGTCAGTGCAAAGAAATAGAGATGGGAGATGGAGGGTTGTGTGTGAGGTCCAGCAGGAGGTCCTATTTAGCTGGATTGTAGAGTTCAAGACAGGAGTAGGGACCAGTGTATGATGAAGCTGGAAAGGTGAGCTGGTGTCTAGTTGTGAAAGGCTTTAAAAGCCAAACTGAATTTATATTCATTTGTAGGTGTCATAAGGATACTACTGAAATTTGAATAGAACAATTTGATCAGATCTATTCTTAAAGAAAATATATGTAGAGCAAGGATTGGAGCATAGTATCAAAATCTCATTGTGTGAAAGAAAAATCCCCTTCCCCCTTGTATAAGGATTAGATTTTTATGTTAGCAGCATCTTAATTCTAAGATAGTTACATAGGTCATTATCTTAGTAGACTTTTTGTGATTATTTTGCTATAAGTATTAAGGTTTTGAATTAAATAAATAACTGCTTTAGCATAGACCTTATTGTCAGCCCCATGCTTCAAATTTGCTATATCATGCACTCTCAGCAATCATCATAGTCTTGAAATAGGCTTGATCCAGGTTAGAAGCCTGGTACCACCTAACACCACCCACTCTTATCTTTGTGTCACTAGTCAAGGCTCCACCACTACCCCCTTTTCCCATCAAGTGACTTCTAAGTCATCATAAGACTTCTTCTGCAAACGAGAATTATGTTCTGATCTATTTTTAACTTAGTATATAAGTTGTGATATTTTGGGGGGTATATAGGAAAGTCTTTCACAGTGCTTTTGTCAGAAGTCCAGCTTTATTATAAGACTGGCCCTCTTATTATAAACCTATGGCTTGGAAACTTTAATTTGTATTCCTGTGGTTAGAAATTATGCAACAATTGTGAGCAGCAGAAATGGAGAAATGGCATCTGGAATTTACTTTATTTGCTGAATATGGTTGACAAATCAGAATTTTTTAATTCATGATTTTTAATTCTTTAATGTGGTGGTAATAACTTTTCCATAACTTGGGCTTTAATAGTAATGAAGTCAATAATACCATTGCTGGTAGGTATTTTATTAAGCAACCTCAGGAGGTGACTTTTATTAAAATGAGTAAAAAATCTATAACATATTTTAAAATTTATTTTCATTTTACAGTACTTTTTTTCTTATAAAGCTGTTGAAGGGACATATTTACTGTTCTGCTTACAGAATAGTTACAGAATTCTTTATTATGATTTAGTAGTTAAAGTGACTTAAGAGTTCAGATCCCATCATTCTCTTGAGAGATATCTGAAAATCTACATGTTTTACTCATGAAATTTATTTTTATTCTAAACTTTACAAGTGTTAAATAAAGTAAACATTTCATGAAACCCTCAACTCAGCATATTTTTATATCCCAGTGTAATGATATTGTATCTGACTATTAATTCTGGGTGTTTCTTTTCCAAAATTTAAATTAGTTTTCTATCTATCTATCTATCTATCTATCTATCTATCTATCTATCTATCTAATCTATCATCTATCTATCCATCCATCCAATCTATCTTTCCAGTCATCCAAACTATTCATCCATCCACCTAATGATTATCTATCTATCCATCCTTCTATCCATCTATCTAATTTTTTTTTAAACCCTTAACTTGGGTGTATTGTCTCATAGGTGGAAGAGTGGTAAGGGTGGGCAATGGGGGTCAAGTGACTTGCCCAGGGTCACACAGCTGGGAAGTGGCTGAGGCTGGATTTGAACCTAGGACCTCCTGTCTCTAGGCCTGACTCTCAATCCACTGAGCTACCCAGCTGCCCCCATCTATCTAATTTTTTATTTGACACTGAATCTTCCTATCTCAATGGTAGCTAGGACAGTTCCAGAACTGGCATCAGTAAAATCTAAATTCATATTGGCCTCAACTACTTACTAGCTGTGTGAATCTAGATAAGTCACTTGACCCTGTTGGTCTCAATTTCCTCATCTATAAAATGAACTGGAGAAGAAAATGGCAAACCTTCTCATATCTTTGCCAAAAAAAACCCTAAATAAGGTCACAAAGAGTTGGAAACAATTAAAAAAACAACAACTTCCTACCTCCCCAAAGACTGGCACTTAAGCTTTAACGATTTCATACATTATGGGCTAGTTCCTCTCTCTTTAGGCAACTTGATTTCTCTATGCCACCCACCCTCTCCCTCCAGCCACCCCACCATATTGGTGCTATATTTTGTGTATGTATATAAATAAGTAGTATAATAATTAAAATTATGAGGCTTATAATAGCTCAATAACTTTATTAAATCAAAGTAGTAGTAGTAGTAGTAGTAGTAGTAGTAGTAGTAGTAGTAGTAGTAGTAGTAGTAGTAGTAGTAGTAAAGAGAGAGATGGGTAGGAGAGAGGTAGAGAGAGACTTAGCTTTTCTAATCTGCAGACACCATTTGGACCTCTAGCTAAAACTGACGAGGGTTCATTCTGCTTTCCACGCTCTTGCAAGAAGACCAAGACTGGCTCCTGGTCTGACCTTATTAGGTCTTTTCTCCACCCACCAACTCTCACATGTCACATCTCAAGAACCAGGGGGGCAGTGCTTGTGGAATCAGCTTAAGTCTTGTTGGTTCCTTGGTTCTTTAGCTTCCTTTCTCTGAAGGCTTATCTATACCTGAATTTATCCAGTAGTATTTGACCTCCAGGTCTCTGAGAGATGGCATTAAAAAGGTAACACAGGGAAGAGAGAAATTTACTTCTGAAATACTGACCTAATGGGGATGGTGTTGAAGATGTTATTGAGAGACTAAGGTTATTGAAGTCCTTAGTATCTCTTAGTGAGATATGCCTGTGAGCCTCTCTCACTAGGACCAGTGCTCTGTTCAATCCACCAGACATGTTCTTAAAAACAGGAACAGGGATTTATTCTTGGAAAAGAAGGTTTTTAGACAGGGAAGATTAAGGAATTAGGGATTCTCACTAGCCTCCCACCTTCCTAAAAATCTCCTCACGGAGATTTCTTCTTTTTCTTCATGCTCCCTAGGCCCTAACTTATCTGTCTAGATCCCAATGGCTGACTAGCTAAACTTGACACTATTTAATCCTCCCAGATTGAGTTGTAGAATGTAACAGGTCTTCAGATATAATTAGGAATGAACCCAGGATAGTTGGATTCACCCTAGCTGGGTGATCATCATTAGTTTCTGGCATGTGACTGGCTTTTGCAAAACCCTCTTTCTTACTTCTTGCAACCCATTTCTCTTCTTCCTTTACTACACTTCTATAGTAGTTCTGCTACTTATGGCCTATATAGCCTTGGGCATTCTTTTAATTTCACTGGACCTCAGTTTTCTCATGCATAAAGTGAGGAGGTTGGACCAGGTGACCTGTAAATTACTTCTAGCTCTAACTTTAATCGTATGATCCAATGAAATTAAAATTACAGATTAAGCGAGTGAATGTGAACATGATACTATTTATTTGTCCTGTTGTCCTTCAGTCAAGTAATGATATATGATATCATATTGGTAGAGTGGAAAGAAAATGAGACTGAGAATAGACCTGGAATTGAGTCCTAAGCTCTTCTATTGATTTAATGGGTGGTCCTGGGCAAATCATTTCCTTTCTCTAGGCTTAGTTCTTTTTTCTCTAAAATATGCAGGTCACTCTAGAACAGTGATTCCCAAGGTGGGTGCTACCACCCCCTGGTGGGTGCTGCAGCCATCCAGGGAGGCGGTGATGGCCACAGGTGCATTTATCTTTCCTATTAATTACTATTAAAATTAAAAAAAAATTAATTTCCAGGGGGCTAAGTAATATTTTTTCTGGAAAGGGGGCGGTAGGCAAAAAAAGTTTGGGAACCACTGCTCTAGAATGTCCTTAAGGTTCCTTCAATACATCAAATCCTATTTTTCTATGATTAGCTATAGACTAAAAAACTGTTTATGTGTTGACACATGTATTTGCAGTCTAATTGTTTAGCTAATACTTTCTGTCTTCATTAGAGAATGGTAGTTCATTAAAGTAGTGTTTAAACCTGACAATGTGATAAACTTTGCTTGTTTACTCCTTTCTAGGGCTAATTTTCAAAATATTCTTTGTATGCTTAGAGTCTCTAATGATGAAAACAAAACATTTGCATGAGAAGGGAAATGTCAACACAGATTATATTAAAAATTTTTCATGAACAGTAGCTAGCTGATAAACTTTAGCTACTATACATATATATGTATATATAAAGATTTACATATTCATATATATTCTTTGCCTGTGAAAGGGATTCAGTTTTAAATGGGTTTATTTTATTATGATAATCTTAATTATTTATTCTTCATTATATATATATATATTTAATTTATTATATTATTATTATAAAATAATTTAGGGAACCCCTGAGCAGGAGACAGTTTCATGGGAGAAGGAATGTATAACCTGTAGAGGGAGAAGGTTATGTAGGAAGGACATAATTTCCAAATAAAGCAACCTCTTCTGATTTCAAAAGGGAATAAGGAAACTGAATCTACAAATTTTAAAGCTAATTTATTTCCTATGTCAGTCTATGGTGTTAACAGAAACCACTTGGAAAAGCTTAAGTGACTGACCTCTAATATCCTGATGATTATTTTTAAAGGTTTTTGGTCATTATTTCTCATGTAAGATGAGGATGATATTCCAAGTGAAATTAGTTTTATGATTAACAGTGGAGAAGAAGACATTGTTTACTCAATTCAGTTCATTACAACATTTCATATTAAGTACCTGCTTAATCCAAGACACTGGATAGATGCCAGTAATACAAAGATAAAACAGTACCTAGAAGATGATTAGGTCATTTTAGAAGATTATACTATGAATTATAAATACAGGAAAATTGAGGGAGAACAGAGAATGCTTAACAACTAACTGGGAGGTTCAGGAATGACTTCGTGTAGGTCATGGTGTTGGAACTGATCCTTGAAGGAAGCTCCAAATTCTTAAGAGGTAGAGGTGAAGAAGGAATACTTATTCAGGCACGCAGCCTAAATTGTTCAAACTGGAGATTTGCATGGAGATGGAAGATTGTTTTTGTTGTTCAATTGGGTCTGACTCTTCATAATTCTGTAGACCTTAGAATGATAGGCCCTTTTATCCTCCCTTATCTCCCTAAGTCTGTCCCAAGTTCATGGTCATAGCTTCTGTGACAACTCTCTATTCATCTCATCCTTTGCTGTTCCCTTTTGCATTTGCCAGCATTGTCTTTTCCAGCATCAGGGTCTTTTCCAATGAGTCCTGGCTTCTTATTATGTGACCAAAGTATTTACACTTCAGCTTCAATATTTGACCTTTCAGTGAATAGCCTGAATTAATTTCTTTAGCTGTTGACTGATTTGATCCCCTTGCTGTCCGAGGGATTCTCAAAAGTCTTCTCTATCACTACAATTTGAAAAATTGATTCTGTGGGGCTCGGACTTAGAGAATAGCTGGTAGTCCAGTTTAGCTAGGTGAGAAGAGGTATGATCACTCCTTTTATTTGGAAAAGAAGGTGGCAAGTGTCTTCTGGAAGTACCAGAAAGCCAGAAGATAGAAAGATAGATATGAGAGAGATCTAGGAAGAGGAAAGATTTGTTAATAATAGGAGTTTCTTAGGGCCTGGTAGATGATGGAAAGAGAAGATAAGAAATATGAAGGGGAAGGGCCTACTAAGACATGGTGGGATAATGTTGTTAACTCAGTCACAGAGGTAAGGAGGGAACAAGAAGAGGGAGTTTTCACCATTTGTGAGATGGAGGAACCACAACTTGTTTGGAACCCCCATCTTCTGAGACCTTGTGATGGCCAAGTGCAGTGTTGTTGCTGTAGGCAAGTGCTGTTAGTAACAAATGGCTTGTATTCTAAGCATTGGGTACTTCAGAGTGTAAGTGAAAGAGAGTTTTGTCTGGGCCTCTGGATGAGTAAACAACAAATATTAGGGTCCTTCCAGCACTCCTGACCTCACTTTCATTGCCAGCTGTGGATCT
This sequence comes from Gracilinanus agilis, assembly GCF_016433145.1. Taxonomy (NCBI): domain Eukaryota; kingdom Metazoa; phylum Chordata; class Mammalia; order Didelphimorphia; family Didelphidae; genus Gracilinanus; species Gracilinanus agilis. The sequence goes on along the minus strand of NC_058131.1, from coordinate 499,214,230 downwards.
CAATCCCAGAATGGGAGTAGAAGAGATGGGAATAACTACAGCTAGATGACCTCATGGCAGGTGAGCACTGTGCTTTCCAGTCCTCCAGTCCTCCAGTCCTAGAGAAGACAAAGCCTCTGGTTCTTTTTGGCTTTAGATATAATGGATGCAGGTCTTTTTGTTGGTAGAGGCTATCAAGTGTTTAGATACACTTGAACCCTTCTCTGCAAATGAAACTTTACTGGTGTAGTCACTTTAGTCCCTAGATTTGGAAAGCTTCAGAGCTTGAGTAGTTAAAATTAGCATTTAAAAATCTTTTTAAACTTTGCATACATTATTATTAAAATGGAAATTTCTATAGTGCCCTTCTACCTGCTGAAGAGCTTTATAAAATAGCTTGAAACTTAAAAAAAAAGGCCATTCATGTTAATGATGAATATGTTTTAGCTAGAAGTTATTTAAGTGGAGGTGGGAGTGCTGTTATAATTTCATCTCTAAATTACTTATGATATAATGTGAACTAGAGGCTAGCCCATCTTTGAAACATTGGGTAAATAACAACAAATATCACCATTAAATGCTAACTCTTAAGAGGTACTTGGTGCTGGGAAAGAGAAATCAGCTTATTTTTTTCTTTCAAAGAAATAGTGGGCATTCTCTTACTAACTATTTATTTGGGATATGTAATATTAGATAGGGGTAGAAATGTGGAATTAAATAAGGTATGGTACCTGCCCTTGAGGATTGCCCAGTTTCAAAAATACTTCACTCTTAAGCAATCCATATATAGTAGTGGCTGTACCTTTCCTCCTACTCATCCCCTCTGATCTAGGGTCCTTAATAATTAAGGTGTTATGGCCCCCATTGGCATTCTGCTGAAGCCAATGGGCCCCTTCTCAAAAGAATATTTTAAATGCCTAACATAAAAGATAAATATATTGAAGTAGCTATTAAAATATTAAAAACCACAAACTCATGAACCCCAAATTAAGAGCTCTTCTTCTAGCCTTTAGATAGACCTGGGTTAGTAGCTATTTGATTATCTTTTCCTTTTGACTCCTGATTCAACTGTCCCCAGTTCTTGAAATTGATTCCTTTTTTATCTGTTATTGAAACCTTTCCTTCTAGACTCTGCTTAGATGTCTTATCCTTCTGAGGTCTTTCCTGATCCCCCTCTCCCTCTTCTCTCTCTCAAGATTTCTTAGAGTGTTTAATAATAATTTGCTTTTTGTTTAGATTACACTCTAGGGACTGTGTCATTTTTTTTTATCTTTATATTATCAGTGCTAGCCTGGCCCCTTACATCTAACAGCTGATTAACATTTATTGAAGTAAATTGGTTTCATAAAAGCACAGCATTAATTGAAACAGATTATGGGGTGAAATTAGGTTCATAGATATAATAGCTCTCAAGTGAATGTCCATGCAACATTGCTTTTAGGCTGTGTGATTCTGTGGGTTTTAATAAGTCTATTAATGATATTATTATGAATTCTCTTGGTTAGAATTAAGGTATGCTTGAAGTACTTCTTACAGACAGAATGTTTCAGTTATTGTATATAATGTTCTCCTAATTCTATTTCTTTCACTCTGCATCAGTTCATTTAGGTCCTTCCAGTTCTTATAGAAATCTATAGTTTCATCATTTCTTATAGCATAATAGTATTCCATCACCATCATATATCACAATTTGTTCAGTCATTCCCCAATTTATGGACATCACCTCAGTTTCCAATTTTTTCTACTACAAAAAGTGCAGCTGTAAATATTTTTGTACAAACAAGTCCATCCCCATTTTATTTTATCTCTTTGGGATACAGACTTAGTAGTGATATTGCTGGATCAAAAGATGTGCATTCTTTTAAAACTCTTTGGGCATGATTCCAAATTGCCTTCCAGAATGGTTGGATCAATTTACAACTCCACCAGCAATGCATTAGTGTCCCAATTTTGCCACATCCCCTCCAACATTTATTATTTTCCTTTATTGTCATATTCGCCAACCTGCTGAATGTGAGGTGGTATCTCAGAATTGTTTTGATTTGCACTTCTCTAATCAGGAGGGATTTAGAACATTTTTTATATGATTACTGCCTATTAATATCCCTTGAGCATTTGTCAATTGGGGAGTGAAGTTTGACCTTTTTTAAAGGATTAAACCTCAGGTGTAAAAGATATTTGGCTTTTCCAATCTCTGGAATGACTCCTTCTTCAAGGGTTCTGAATAGCTGAAATTTTACCTTATTTTAGTTAATCCATAGTGATTCTATGTATGTGTGTATGCTTATTTACAATTCTTTCTCAAAATTTTCACCATTGTTTTGAAATAGCTAAGAAATGGAAATATCTAAGAAATGAATGGGTATCATTTTCTCTCATTTTTTGTCTTAGGGTTCATTATCCTGGAGCACGTACTGAAAATGATTCTTTGAAGACTAACAAAAAACTCTGGTCTTCTGAAGATTGCAGCATTTTTAATAATGATGAAGGTTCAGGCTGTTGGCCCCGCATCTTGAATCAGAATTATGTGAAAGGTCAAATGACTGCGTGAGTACCTTTTCATAGCAATGCACTTAAATAATATATAGGGGTGTGCTGGGACTAGCTCAAATGACTGGGAGAGCTGATTGTTAAAATGTTAATTGTGATCATTTATGCCTTGGAAACTGCCTAATGCTATAAATCAGGGTTTGATTTATGTTTTGTTTATTGTCTAGACCAGGGGTCGGCAACCTTTTTGGCCATGAGAGCCATAAACACCACATTTTTTAAAATGTAATTTCGTGAGAGCTGTACAGTGCTCACAGTGCGCACTCCTGTAACAGTGCCTGAAAAAAAATTGACTTCATGGTTCCTGCAGAAAGAGCCATATCTGGCCCTCGAAAGAGCCATATATGGCTCGAGAGCCATATGTTGCTGACCCCTGGTCTAGACTTTAAAAAGTGATGGAGAAAATTAGATTAAACTTAAGTTTATGTTGTGCATATTTTTTTTTCTGGAAAGCTGGTTGATAAATACCAGCAGATCCTTGGGTATTAGTGTTCCATAGTTTGATATAAATTATAAGCTCTAAGGAAGAAAATATAAAATAAAATATAATTATTGTTTAATGAGAAGTATCAGAAGCAAGGGAAGAAGATTGTTTTTGGCTAGATTTTTTTGACAATTGTTGACTTTTTTCTTTTGGAAGGAAAGAAGTTTGAAAGTTTTCAAATCTGTTTGGGTTGAGAAAGTTTAAGCTTCTACAAGTTTAAACTGTATCATAAAGTAATTTTGGTCTTTCTTATTTGCCAAACCAATTTTTTTCAGCACAATTGCTTGGAACTTAGTGGCTAGCTATTATCCTCGAATACCTTCTGAGAGAGACGGGATGCTGACTGCTAAGGAGCCTTGGAGTGGGCATTATGTTGTAGAGACTCCTATTTGGATTTCAGGTATATAGGAGATTTCTCCCACTAATCCTCCTTCAAAGAGATACAATGTAGTTAGAATAAACGTAAATAGCTTTTATTGTAAGGCTTTTATGTAATGCTATTGAAAAGAATGATTTTGATTATTGTATCATTTGATTATTAATATCAATTTGTACTATTCTTTTTCTGTTTAAAAGACCATCCTGATAGTTGTTTAAAGATAAATCCTTCCCTTCTCCTTCCTAAGCAGTTCTAGGAAAGTCCTTATATTCCCACCATTAGGGCATTTTTGCTCTTAACTTGATTGGTTGGGGCTTGACACTGTGAGTCCTGTAAACCCTGCTTATTACTCTAGACACAGAACTAACTTGGGCTTTTCCTAGCTACCAAAGTGACTCAGCTGCCCTTATCCCCCTCATGAAGATTTTAGGCTAGTTGGATCATGAAGGAGAAACTGATGAGAATGAATTAATTTTTTTCTGCTAAAATTGCCAGAGGCAGCCAAAACTTCATGACTAGACCTCACTTCTCATAGGCCTCACTTCTCATATGACTCTTCCCTCTCTTTCCTCTTGAATGCATAAAAATATTTCTGTCAGTTTTCTTGGTGGATAACCATGTACTAAGGCATGTAGTAATGTCCCAGGCTCAAAGGATCCTCGATTAAAGATGTCTTTTTCTTTATATGTAAGATTGATTTATTTCAAGACTTGATAGTATGTTCAGTCAATTAAAGTAGTCCTAGGGAGGTGGGATGGCCTGGTGACTCAGTGGATTGAGAGCCAGACCCAAAGACTAGAGGTCCAGGGTTCATATCTGGCTGTAGACACTTCCTTATAGGGCAAGTCACTTAACCCTCATTGCGTAGCCCTTTCCTCTCTTCTGCCTTGTGTATTTGTGGTTTTGGTAGACATGGTCAGATGAGGGACCAACTGAGTATTTTGACCACTACTAGTGTTGCCCACTGTGGGTTGAAGGTGTCCAGCAGTTAGTTCTGGACAAACTAGAGCCTGATCTGGGTCTGGCATACAGGTTAATCAGTCACAGAATAGTACAAAGTCACTGGAAGATTTAATTTCTTTTCCACAGAGAGGTTTGCAGGGAAAGGGGATTCCCTGTCACTGGTTCCCACTAGCTAATAAAATCCAAACCTAAACTTTAGCAAGAGGGGCCCTCAGAGATCTTGCTGTCCTACACTTTTCACCCTATCCTTTATAACCTGGAACCCAGGCCCTATTCTGACTAACATGCACTATTCAAACCTCTCTTGAGTATTAATAGAGGTTCTGGTCCCAGATCCAACTGGACGCAGACCTCTGCTTACAGTCATTGCAGATAGTTGGGTGCTGGTTCAGGCTAGCATCAGGTTAACAGGATCTTCTTCCAGGGAAGCACAGGCCACAGCAACAAGGACAGGATCAGAAACTTAAGGTCTTCACCAGGTACTAGGCAGTCACTCCTTCCAGGTCCACATGCTGTCAGCAGCCCCAGAGAGAGAGAGAGCTAACAGCCCTTCAGTTCCAGCTTAACCCTTCCTTCTAGCATTCCAGAATCTTCCATCTTCAGGTCTCATGCATCTGTCCTCTGCAAACCATCATCTATCTTACTATAATTATCTCTTCCTCATAACACTTGGAAGCAATACACAGTATTGATTCTAAGATGAAAGGTAAGGGTTTAAGAAAAAATGCCCTTTGGGAGGTTATAGCATAGGTTTGCAATCCTATTGTGTGGAGTGGAATTTTGAGAGAACTTGTACCCCCAGAAATCACTTTAGTGAGCAGACAGGAGATTTAGATAAGGTACTGGCAGAAAAAAAAGTGGTTTTATTTGGAGGAAACAGTGGACAGCAGAGAAAGGGGAGGCAGAAGGAGGGGAAGGGAAGGAAAAAGAATTCTACCCACACAAGCTGCTTCTTTGGGGAGAAAATGTCCTCTCTCCTTCTATGTATAGTATAATCATAGACTTTTATAATATTCTGAAGCATGATTCTCCTCCTTCCCTATGTCTAGTCCCCGGGTGGGAGGTGGGTTGTGTTATTTCTAATCTTCAATGTGTCATTTTCATCATTATGTACCCCTAAAGACCCTCCCAATCAAAAAAAAAACTATGACTATCTTGGGATTTTCAGCCTGGGACAGTAAAGATACGGTTGAAACTCCACGTTCTTTCCTCCATAGCTTATCTTGCCCCTTTTCCTAGAGCTTGCATGTATCCCAAGCTACAGATAAACTCTTCTCAAGGTTTTTGTAAATAAGTAAGGGAGACAAAAAATCTTATGGGATGGGGTGGGGCAGTTTTATTCTAAGGAATAGTAATACTAAGGGGTTTTGAGAATTGGGGTTATGAGCCAAATACTACTCTGAGAATTACACTCTGAATCTCATCCCACACAATATCAATCTCATCACTATAAGGCTTACTTCCCATACTGGTGTAGGATCACAGCCTCTTCATCCCTTTTTATATTTTTGTTTTACTCCAGTTATTCTTCTATTAGAGACTCCATTGTGCCTCTTGTTGGCTGAGTAAGATCATACACACCAAATTTGGTTACCATTAATAGCATTTTATTTGAATTCTTTTTAAAAAAAAGTATTGAGTAGTTAGAAATTAAATTAAGTTTTTCTTTTAGGTTCATAACTATGTTCTTTTTGACTCCAGAGATTATCTATGTGTTAATTCAAAGTGACTCACCTTTTACAAAGGAGAAAAAACTTAATAGAAATTAAGTTTGCAGCAGTAGCAATATTGAAATTGTGTTATTGGAAATATTGAGGTCCTTGAACTACATTTCCCATGAGCCCACTGGCTTCCTGGAGGTGGCAGTCAATGGCATCCTATTTATTTAAACAGCTTAAGCTAGCATGGCAGATGACTTTATTTTCTAGTGGCTACTAATAAATCTTTAAAAAAAAACATAATATTTTTAAAGTTATCTTTATAGATTCATTTTATTTTTTACAAAATTGAAAAAAGGAGAAACATTAGTTGAATGACAAAATTCTGTTAAGTTATAGAATAATAGGAGTTGAATTTTAAGCTATAGATTAGATTAAGGTCTTGGAATAATCTAGTAAGGTCAGTTATATATTATTCTTTGATTAATTTGAAGGCCAGTTTATTTCTGGACATTATATTTTAAATGTCCCCTTTTTTAAATGAATGGAACTAGGGTTTTTAAAACTAGTTAAATACTATACAAGTTAATCTTTCGTAATTCATATTTTCCAAATTAAATTGCTATCGTTGTGAATCATAGTGTGGTAACTTTACTTTGATCTTGGAGAGGAAACCCCTTAATAATTAAATTAAACACATTTTCATTAAGAACCAACAATGAGCCAAGAAGAAATGAAAAATAACCCTTTTACTGACGAATTTTATATTCTATATACCAGGGGACGGCAACGTATGGCTCTCGAGCCATATCTGGCTCTTTTGAGGGCCAGATATGGCTCTTTCTGCAGGAGTCATAAACTCAATTTTTTTCAGGTGCTGTTACAGGAGCACACACTGTGAGCACTGTACGGCTCTCACGAAATTACATTTTAAAAAATGTGGTGTTTATGGCTCTCACGGCCAAAAAGGTTGCCGACCTCTGCTATATATAATTCTTACACAGAAAAACACAGGTAAGATAATTGCAGGAGAGAATGTTAATAATCAAAGGGTTCAGGAAATATTTTTTCAAAAGATGGCACCTGAGCTGATCCTTGAAGAAAGTAAGAGGTATTAGGGACAGAAGTGAGAAGTGTGTTCCAGGCAGAGGGAACAATATGCAAAGGTTTGGTGGTAGGTGACAGAACTGAGTTGAGGTAACAGAAAGTAGGTCCAGACTGATTGGTTGATTGATTCATAGAATAGTTGAAAGAGTAAATTGAAATGTCTGGAAATAGTAGTATCTGGTTGGAGGTAGACATCCTAATTGGATGGCATGTGCCTTGTTATAAGGAAAGAGCATATGGGCACAATCTGCTGAAAAGAACAGAGAAAGGAAAGGTTCTGGAATTCTGCAGAGGTGACTGGGCTCTCTTCTAGGAGACAGTTAAGCCTAAGGCTGAGTCTTGTCTTGTCTCCTGGGGTGGACCTTGTGAGCTTGGCTATTCTCTCCTGTGGCTTTCCTTCTACTTCACCTTATCATCTTACCTGTTCCTGTGGTTATCCTGCTCCTGCTGGCTGAAAGATAACATCAACAGAGCTGCTTGAATCATCTAAAGCATCTGTCAGTGAGAACCTCTCCCTGAGCCCTGTTCCTGCTTAGCTTCCAAACTAAATAACTATATTACCATTCAAGGGATTTGGGTTAGTGGAGTGTATTTATATTAGGGACTGAGACTTCAGGTAGAGAGGTAAAGGACAGTGTAGCTACACTCTCTCTGAAGGCTTCCTGTGAGGGGACAACTGTAGATTTGTTGGGGAGGGTTAGTTAGATACGTGAGATAAGATTATCCAAATTTGCTTCCCTATCTTCCCTTCCCTTAAATAAACCAAACCATCCCTGTGTTTATTAACCCAGGCTTAGACTATATTTGTTATCCTGTTGGCCTTCCCAAACCCTGTGTATCTACTGATACTGGCCCTAAGTAACCATTTCTTGAACCTACCAACATCCCTTTACTACCCTTTGTAAGAAATAAAATGAATATAAAAATATTATGGTTTTAAATGATTTATTGGTAGCCATTAGAAAATGAAGCCACATGCCATGCTAGCTAAGTCAGTTAAAAAGATCACGCTCCTTGCCTGTCGCCTCCATGGTGGATGGATAGCAAAGAGAGAGTAAAAGTCCAGCCTCATAATTTTATCCTCCTTTTTACGTCATTATGTAACTGTCTACATCATCACGTAATACAGGAAGCCAGTGGGCTCATGGAAAATGTAGTTCAGAGACCCCCAAATTTCCAAAAACACATTCCCCCCTGTGATCCTCTTGGGGAGACCAGTCTCTCCAAAAGGATCATAAAAACATAATTAACTTATAAATTCCAGAAATTTGGGGATAGAAGAAAAGAGGACAAAATCAATGATCCAATGATTGCTAGGCACATTGACAAAAAGCCAATTGGGGGCAGTTCCCTTTGGCATAAGAGTGTACATTCAAAATAACTGTATTCAACCCCTCCCCATAGTTCAATCAAGTGCACCCCAAAGTTCATTCTGGATCTTCTCGATGCATTGTAGGTTTCTGCAGGCATCTTCATGGTGCCTTCTCCAAACAGGTTTGTTGTCTGGATTCTGGGGAGGTGGCAAATTTCTTATCCTGAAATTACTCTCAAAAGAATTTAAACTTTACATTATAGCAGTGGTTCCCAAACTTTTTTGGCCTACCGCCACCTTTCCAGAAAAAATATTACTTAGCCCCCTGGAAATTAATTTTTTTTTTAAATTTTAATAGCAATTAATAGGAAAGATAAATACACCTGTGGCCATCACCGCTCCCCTGGATTGCTGCAGCACCCACCAGGGGGCGGTAGCGCCCACTTTGGGAATCACTGCATTATAGGTTATAATACATACATATCTTCTGAGGAGAATTAATAACACATTACCCCCTGAAGAGGGTAAAGACCAACACCCAGATCAGCTAAGGATACATGGCTGAGTTCTGGGGTTGTGTGAATCAATTGACAAAAGAAATGAAAAAAAAAACAACATAATTTATCCTTCTGTCTATGTCATTATGTAACTGTCTATGTCATTACATAAGACAGGAAGCCAATGGGCTCATGGGAAATATAGTTCAGAGACCCCAAAATTTCCAATAAAACACCTTGTATATTCTAGTTACTTATTTCATCCTGAAAGGGAACACTTCGGGATTATTCCAAAGTTATAAACTTGGTTGTTACTTTGAATTAACACCCAGATAATCTCTGAAGAAGTCAATGAAAAGAATGTAGTTATGAATCTATTTCTCTAAAAAGGAAAGTTTGAAGAAGGAATGGACTTAGGGAGAGAGATAATGAATCTGGATATATATGAGACCTGTAGGTGATACAATGGATAGAACACCTAGCCTGAAATCAGGAAGACTCATTTTCCTCAGTTCAAATCCAGCGTGAGACAGTCACTTACTAGCTGTGTGACCTTGGGTAAGTCACTTAACCTTGTTGTCCTTAGTTTCCTCTCTGTTAAATGAGCTGGAGAAGGAAATGGAAGATGCCCAGAAAACTCCAGATGGGGTCATGAAGAATTGGACAAGCATAAACAACTGACTAATAACATAGAGATTCATTGGCACAGAAATCATTAATATTTTTCAAGAGGGAGAGAGTGCACAAAGGTGGAAAGTATCTGAGGTCAGATTTGAACCCAGGTCCTCCTGACTCTTGCCTTTGTGTTCTCTCTATCCATTGGGCCTCCTAGTTGCCCCAAAAGAGAAGTGGATTTGATAGATGATTTCTACATATGTAGAAAGCTATGTTAGAGCAAAAAATATAGTAACATAGAATGATAATGCTCTTTATGTTTTTTGAAACAAACCTTGAGTTCTTGTTCTTTCTGCCTTTCTATAGCTCATACCACTCAGTTTGCTCAACCAGGGTGGAAATACCTGAAAACAGTTGGCCTTTTAAAAGAAGGTGGAAGCTATGTAGCTCTTACAGATGGCTTAGGTAACCTCACTATTATCGTTGAAACTATGGTAAGATTTCTAAAGCTCATTTAATTGCAAGAAAGAGGATTAGTGATTACATATATATATATATAAATATATTTTTTTGTTGTTGTTGTTGTTGTTGTTATATAACTTTATTTCCCAGAGCATTTGAACCAGTTCCAGAATAGTTTTCTTTTTTTTACTTCTCTTTTCTTAGGCTTTTCCTTAGGCTAAGTTGATCTCAGTGCTGTGCTCTGAATATATTCTTTACTGCTCCATAGTTTGGTTCATGTCCTTAACATCTGCCTGGAATGTACTTCCTCTCCACTAAATTACATTCTGCTTCTTTTAATAACCAGCTTAAATTTTGCCTGTTATGTAAAGTGTTCTGTGACTACTCCCATCCTACATGGGTGACAATATTCTCTACTTCCTTGATATTTACTATTTATGTTATGGACTTATGAAACGGAATGTCATGCTCTTGTTTGAAAGCTTCCATTTCACAGAAACTCTCTATTTGTAGAGGAAGCCCATTCCATTTTAATTTAGGAAACTCCCCCCCCCCCCATCCCAAGCTTAAATTTGCTCCTCTGAAGCTTTTCAACTTCTGCCATTTCCTCTTGACACCCCTTCCTCTCCCTCCCACCACATTAGAACAAATGTATATGACCATATGTTTGTACTATTTAATAGTCCTGGGGGTTGAGCCAAGATGGTGGCTTCATAGCAACGAAAGCTGAAACTGCTTTGACAATCCTATTTAATAATCCTTTAAGTACTTGAAGGCAGCAATTATGTTTCTTTAGGTCAAACATTCTAAGGTTTTTTTTTTTTCATTTAAGTCCCTTATGACATGGCTTTTAGTACCTTTACCTTTCTCTTTGCCTTTCTTTTGATACTCTGGTTTCTCAGTGTCTTTACTTAAATATGGCATTGTGAAGTGAATATATAATACTCCAGGTATGGTCTAACAAGGACAAAGAACAGAGCAATTCTTACTTTCCTTGTTCTGGACACTGTTTTCCTATTGCCAGTCAGTGTAGCTGTCACTTCACATTATTGATTCATTTTGAGCTCAGATACTAGAGGTTTATTGAATATCAATTGTGTATTAATCAATTTGTCCCCTTCCCTTTGTCCCTGATATTTTTCCAGATAAACTTTTACCCAGCCACATCTTCCCTATTCTATAATTAGGAAGTTGATATTTTGGAATACAAATTTAGAACATCTTTAATCAATCTCAACATATTATGTTTGGCTAATTTTTCTGCCAGGCAATCTTTTCGGATTCTGTTTTAACCATCCTGTTTCCTAGCTTTCCATCCCTGCTTTGTATCTTCTGCAAGTGTGCTTTCTATGGTATAATCCAGGGGTTGGCAACCCTTTTGGCCATGAAAGCCATAAATGCCACATTTTTTAAAATGTAATTTTGAGAGCCGTACAGTGCTCACAGTGTGCGCTCCTATAACAGTGCCTGAAAAAAAAATTGACTTTATGGCTCCTGCAGAAAGAGCCATACGTTGCTGACCCCTGGTATAATCCAAACTTATTGGTAAAATGTTGAATAGCACAACAAGCATCATTGGTAATGTGCTGTAGCCTGCTTCTAGCCACTGTCTTCTCAGTTACCCTCCAGAGTGTAATTTTAATTCTTCTGAAATTTTATGGTTCTTGACCTCCTGGTAATACCAAGAAAATGCTAGGATTGAGAAAGGTTTTCTTTAGGAATAAGCATTTGTTGGAAGCATTACAGAATTGGTCAGTTTACCCAATGCAGTCCAAACTGTTAGTGTAGCTTTGTGGAAAACACTTTTTAGTTATGCAAGAAAAATTAATTAATTGTTAATATCCTTTGACCAGAGATTCCACTGCTATTATTATCTTACATTCAGGAGGATGTAGACACCAAGAACAATATTTATACATAAAAAATTTCATAGGAAAATTATTTTTGATAACAAAAATATGTTCTCTCTCTCAGTTTGGAAATATATGAACAAACTGTCACATGAACATAATGAATTATACCTGTGCAATATGAAAATTTTAGAAAAATTTGTGTAACCATTTGCTGTAAAATCCTCCTCTTTACTACTTGATCTTAAAATATTTTTATATTATCCTCCATTTTCACCTCCTTGACTAAAGTCTCATGAAAAGGATAAAAAAAAAGAAGGAAAAGCAAGTAGAGACCTTCTTCTGATCCAGAGCCTTCCATCTTCTGCTACATGTCCCTGAGGGAAGGAGGCAAGATGTTGAAGAACAGCTGTACCAACAAAAGGCATTTTGTGCTTCCCAAGGCCAGCTTGATCTCCCAGCCATAATGCTAAAGACTCCTGTGCCTCTCCCTTGAGGGAAAGGGAAGAAGAAATCAATGGGGTGGGGGACTTCCTTCTTCTGCAGAGCAATTTTCTCTAATATTCAGCCTTCAGAAGGAAGAGAAGTAGTAAAACAGGGCCTCTCTGTAGCCTCTGACATTGATGATCACCTTCTCCCGGATACTCTCTTCTCTCTTGGTTTTTGGGGTGCCACACTCCCTTGGTTCTTCATCTGCTTCTCAGACTGCTCCTTCTCTGTTCTTTGGGTGCATCCTTCTCCCAATCACAGTCTCTCATAGGTGTCCCTTTGGGTTTTGCACTGACCCCTCTTCTTTTCTCCCTTAATAGTACTCCCCTTGGTGATCTCCTCAGCTCCCACGGATTTAATTACTACTATCTCTAGGCTAATGATTCTCAGACCTATGTACTCTGCTGTGACCTCTCTGCTGATCTCTTTCAGACATCTCAAACTGGATTTATAGTAGATACCTTCAACCCAATATGTCAAAAACAGAATTCATCATCTTTTCCCCTAAATACTACTCCTCTCCTGCCGCCCTTACTACTGTAGAGGGCAACATCATCGAACAGATCCTAGGATTTATCCCGGATTCCTCCTTATCTTCCCCCCCTCTATCCAAGCTGTAGTCCAGACTTGTGGATTTCACCTCTGCAACGTCTCTCTGAAACACCCCCTCTCTCCTCTGCCACTGTCACTGCTACTCTGGTGCAGACCCTGGATGACTGTGATAACCTCTTCGTGGGTCTGCTACCACTCCATTCCATCCTCCATTCAGCCAGTAGAGTAATTTTCCTAACTCATGTCTGATCATGTCACTCCCCAACTTAGTAAACTCCTGTGGCTCCCTATTGCTTCTAGGCAATGTTCTGCTTGGTGGTCAAAACCCTTAATTACCTAGCCTCCTCCTACCTCTTCAGTCTTCTGACACCTTCCTCCAATATGTACTCTTCTATCCTCTGTTAGTTATCTCCTATTTATCCTGTGTATAGCTGGCTTTGCATATATTTATTTGCATGTCATTTCCCCCATTAGATTGTAAGCTCCTTGAGGGCAGGGACTACTCTTGCCTATTTTTGAATTCCTATTGGTTATCACAGTGCCTGGCATATAGCTGGTGCTTAACAAATGTTTATAGACTGACTAGTTCAACAAAAATAACTAGCTGGTCATCTGAGTGTTGACAGCATATGTCCTATTTCATATTCAACTCCTTTTTCCTCTTCTTTGGAACCAATTTAACAAGTTGGTTATGTTTTATATATGTATATACATAACCAACTTGTTAATTATATTAGACAGGATGCAATTTTAATGTTTTTGTTCTTTCCATTTGTTTTTGTTTTGTTTTGTTTTATTTCTTTCCATTTAATGTTTTCTATAAAATGATATTTATGCTGCCTAATTTGAACAATGGTGGTAAGATCAAGTGGAATAATGTATATAAAATGTAAATCTTAAGTGCTATACAAATGTTAGTACTATTCTTTCTTATTTAATTTTTTTTTAAATAAGAGATGTCTAATCAATTTATTTTTTATTTGGGATTGTTTGATTTTTTTTTTTTCAGTCTCATCGTGTTTCAAAATGCATAAAGCCAGAGCTTCCTTATTACTTTCTGTCTGGACAACATATCGTTTTCTCTCTTCAGGGAAAATTTGTAAGTACTGAAAGCCTTGTTTCATGAAACGCCCAATCAACACCTGTCCCTGGTAACTTGCTTTCAAGAAACCTCTTGTCCTTGTCCTTGTTCCTGCCTGAACAATAAACCATCAAACAATCCATTGAATACCCTAGATGGGACTAAGTACCCTTTTTGTCTCTTTAGTTTCTCTTATTATATCTAGGGGGCTCCCAGGTATTCTAGGCTCTGGCTACAAACTCTTTCCCAAGTGTCTTGTAACCAGTCTGTTGTTCCTCCTTGCCTCTGCTCTGTAAGGTATGTGTGTATAAATGTATATGCAGTATTCCCAGAGTAGTGACTCTGCATAGTGGTCAATTAGCTTTGTCTCCCGTGTTTTGATTAATGATGGATTCTATTTTAACTGCATTAGTAATTATCAGTTTTTTCAGATTGGCAGTACGTCAACATGTAATGACTGGACAACTATGCGAGATGTCATTCTTTATTTCTTGTTGACTAATATTAGTCATTTTATTGAGAATCTTGGCATAGAAACTGTTTTATAATTCCAAAAGAATTGCAAGGTCATGTGCTTTGAACTTTTTTTGTAAATAATCATTAATTGCTTAAGATGAACCTTTTCATGAAAGATCTCAAGAACTTTTGTACCTAGTAAGAGAGAAGAGTATTACAGTTTCTACACAGTGTTGCATTAAAGACAGAAAACACTGAAAATAGTGTCACTCAGACTTGGAATTTCTAATTAAGCATAAGTGAAGCATATGTAAACACTTTGGAAATGAACTTTTTTTACATGGGCATTCTAACAAGGTACTAAATAGTCTATTCTAGGTATTTTTTCCCCCAAAGTTCTGACTGTAGTAGAATTCTCTAAATTCTCATGTATTCATAAAAAATGATATATTTAGGGGGCAGCTGGGTAGCTCAGTGGAGTGAGAGTCAGGCCTAGAGACAGGAGGTCCTAGGTTCAAACCTGGCCTCAGCCACTTCCCAGCTGTGTGACCCTGGGCAAGTCACTTGACCCCATTGCCCACCCTTACCAATCTTCCACCTATGAGACAATACACCAAAGTACAAGGGTTTAAAAAAAATGATATATTTATTTATATGATTTAAACCTGTTTATCTGAATTCTCCTTGTATATGTTGCTGTTAAAATGAAGCAGTGTGAAGGAGGAGGTTAGAAAGGGAACAGGGCATAGCACCGCTGTTGGATTTTATAACCACATACTTTGGCATCACTATATGCCAGTTGGTAGAAGTCATCCCTTGGTTAATCAGAATTTAAAAGCAGTTTATGCTAAATGAGATAGCTAGAATTTAATATTGTTCTATAGAAAGATGAACCATGCTCTTATAGGTTAGCAACATTTGCATAAAAGAATAGCTTCTAGTCCTTCCCCAAGTTTCTTTCTGATCTTAAAAAAAGACAAAAACTACTTAATCACTACCACTAACAAAAATTCATAACAAGTTATGTTAGCTCTCTTCTATATGCATTGTTGTCAAAACATATTGGTTTTTTTGCAAAAGCCCTTGGAAACTAACATCAAAATCCAAGCACCCCAAAGGAAGTCTAGCATTTCAATGGATGCCAGCTGTCTATGTGATACCGATGAAAAATGTTTACGTCATATCTTACTTTTTACAACTGCTTCTTTGACTCCACATTCCAAGGTTTAGAGTTGTATTTTTCTGCATTTGGGGAAGATTCTTATGGAGAAAAGTAAAAATCTAAAGTTTTCTTCTCAAAGTTGAGGGTGACTGGTAAATTTAGCAAGTTTAGCAAATTGAGTTGCCTTTCATTAACATTCATTTTTTAAATTCTAAAACTGGTCTAGACTAATGAAAACTCTTCCTATTTTTCTGATGATTTTATCTTCCCAGAAAGGATTAACAACGCTACAGGTATGGTTTTCCAAAGTCGGGAAAGGTAATAGGAATTATGCATTCGAAAAACAAAAGCCTCTAAAGGTAGGAATTAGTGACATTTTATAGAAAATAAAACTCTTTTCAAACAAAACAGTACTCTTAGACAATAGCTTTGGAGTCTGTCCGTCCTTAGCAAACAAACCATTTCATCTTTTTGCATCTCATCTTCTCTCTCTGTTGATAAAATCTGACTCTTAGTTATTAGTCTTAAACACTGTCATCTATGTAAAATATCATGCATATTATCTTTGACATAGTGTGGGTCTAAAAAAAAGTTTGTAAAGTGAATTTTCATAAAACAAATTGCTTTTCCACGCTATTAATTTGTCTTCTGAACTAGAGATTTGGTGTGAAATCATAGCTATGACCAATAATTTATCACAAAAGCAAAGCTAAGAAAACTTTAAAATAGTAAATTTTGCTATTTACTATTTAGTAAATTTTAGAATAAATGCACAAAACAATTTATGTCCAGTGGACATAAATTGTTTTGTGCATTTATTCTAAAAAAGGGCTCAGTGTACTCCAAAATATACATATAGCACATAAAAATATGGCTATCATAAATCTTACCTAAAACTTATATACTAACTATAATAATTACAAAATATTTAAATGAACAAATTCTGAGTAAACAATAACATATCGTTTCTCCCTTAGTGGAGTCATAAAGATAGATATGGTTATAAAACAAGTAGAAGGGACAGGCCATGGAGAGAGAGGGAAGGAAAAAGAGGGAAGGGGAGAGAAAGAGTGAGTGAAAGAGAGGGAAAGAGGCAGAAGGCAGGAAGGGGAAGAGAGAGGGTGGGAGAGAGAGGGAAAGGGGAAGGGAGAGATAGAGGGAGGGTGGGAGGGAAGGAAGCGTATAGAATATACAGAGGAAGAGAAAAGAGTAAGGGAGAGAGAGGGAAAGGGGAGAGAGGGAAGGAGGAACAGAGATAATAGAAAGAGAAGGAGAGGAGTAAGGGGAGAGGGAGGGAAGGAGAAAGGATGTGAGAGAAAAAATATATATATACATATATATATGTATATATATATATATAGAGAGAGAGAGAGAGAGAGCATGTATATGGAGAACACATGTTTAGAGGGAGAATATACATATAGAGACTATGTATTACAAATGCACGTGTGTGTATGTGTGTGTGTATAGAGATATATACATATACATATATAGATATTTGGAGTTAGAGAGAGAAATGAACAGTGTTTTTCCAAAAAAAAAGAACACCAGATTTGATCTCAGAAAATCTTGGTTGAACTTTGGCCAAATCACTTCCGCTTTATGAGACTGACAAAATGGTTGAATGATATTTTTTTAACCAGGTCTTTTCAGATTTACTGTGAGTAAAGGGCTTTATGATTTATTATTCTCATTGAATTCATAACTACTTCCTTCTCCTTCCTTGAGGCAGGCCCCTCTTTTGTCCACTCTGAAAAATAACTAAAGTGTCCAATCTTATCTGTGCTTTTCACAGATCCTCTAGGGAGAGAAGTTCTATAACCTTCCATGATAAATTGTTTGATTCTCACAGCTACTTAGGAACTTCTCACTGAAGTTCTCCCAGTGGCCCCAGTAATCTGTCCACGTAGGAGCTCCTTTTGTACTTAACTATTGATTTCACTTTTTCCTTTCAGGTTATTGAAGGAATAGTCACATTACAATTGGGTATAGATGAATTGTATACTTTAACAACCCTCACTACAGGTCAAAAGGGCAGTCATCCTACTCCTCCAGAGTCACGGCCATTTCCATCTACCTTTGAAGATAATTTCGATGTTGGTAAGTGTTTTTTTTTAAAGCATCTTAACATAGACTTTATTTTAGAATTGTGTCAGATGCCATGCACCAGTTTGTTTTCATTGTGAAGTCGATGTGAAACTTTAATCATAAATGATTTAGTCTTTGGAGTCTTTTTTATCTTTTTATGAGGGTAAAGTTGACTTTAAGCCTTTACTGAAGACCTCCAACCGTCTTAGCTTTGAATAGATGTTTCACTAGATGATACTTTAATTTTATGGTAAGGGATCTTATGGGACATACCTTACTGTACCTGGTAATAAATCAATTGAAAGTATTAATATGCCAGGCACTGTGCTAAGTGCAGAAGACACAATGAAAGATTAAGTCCCTGATCTCAAGGCACTCACATTCTGATGAGGAGGCTGTGTGTTGTTATATAAGCTCTCCAAACAGTAGAGGGTAGTTAATCTCAAAGGGGTGACTGTTACCAGGCTGGAAGGACTAGAACAGTTTTCCTGTACTAGGTAGGATTTAAACTGAGCCTTGAAGGATAGCCAGAGAAACTAAGACAGGAGTGAGAAAGGAGGACATTGGGACAGCTAGTTAGCCTAGTAGATAAAGAAAAAGGCCTGGAGAGAAGATCCTGGGCTCAAATTTGGCCTCCAACATGTCCTAGCTGTGTGACCCTGGGCAAGTCACTTAGCCCCCATTGTCTAGCCCTTACTGCTCTTCTGCCTTGGAGGTAAGGTTTTAATTTTAAAAAGAAAAGAAAGGAATACATTGCAAAAGGCATAAGAGAATGGCTAATTTAGAGGCACATGGGTGGGTGATGGAGTATAGAAAGGGAAATGTAGCAAAGAGGCCAGTAGAACACGAGGGGGGGGGGCGGAATAAAGTGTCAGAAAATGGGAAAGGCAGAGGGGGTCCAGGCTACACAAAGCTGTGGATGCTAAACAAAGAATTTTATATTTGATCCTGGGATTAATAGGAAGCCACTGGAGGGTATTGAGTAGGGATGTGATATAGTTGGTTCTGTACCTAAGAAAGATCATGGGAGCATCTGAGTGGATAGTCAAAATTTCAGGAAGAGACACTGAAGGCAGAGAGACCAGTTATTGCATTGGATTACATTTCTGGGCTAGATGCAATGAGGGCTCCAGAGTATTGGCTGGTGAAAAGAGAGAAAGGATGCATGGGAGAGTTCTGGGAAAGTAGAAAGGATAAGACTTGGATATGGAGTAGATAAGAATGAAGAGTTGGGGATGACACTGAAATTGTTCTCTGGAGCAGAGGAATGCTGCATACTTTGCTCTCCTTGTCCATAGTGTCTTCAGTTTCAAAATGATTCCACCAAGGTATGGCTTGATAGAAGACCAGCCACAATATCCACAAATGTTCAGTAAAGCTTAATGGTTGCTTATTGAGCAACTCTCTTAGAAGCAGCCTGGTTAGTTTAACTTTCTACTTCAGGTCTCTGGAAGAATTCATTAACCCAAATTCTCTATGTAGAAGTTTAGCTTTCACTGACTTCCATGGATTATCCATGTGTGAGAGTTTGGGCTAGTTACAGATGTGGTAGAACTCCTGTGCCAAAGCTGCTTTTCCTCTCATCTCTGAAGCTATCAGGCTTTCCTGAGACATTAAATCTAAAATTTAAGTTATTATTAATTAGTTAGAAAAGTTAGAATTCAAAAGTAATCCTTGAATACCTCTTACAGGATTATTATGAGACTGAAATAAGGTAATGAATGTGAAAAGATTTTGACAAATAAAAACGTCTATACAAATAAATAGTAGAGATTGTTGTTAGAACTGCTGTTCTATATAACCTTCAGCAAGGATGAGAGCCTCTTATTTAATAACGAAGATGGTCTTGTAGAAGCCTTGACAGGGAGGTAGCTTGAGACAAAAACTGTAAATTCATTTTAATAGTGAAAAAAATACCCAAGTTCAGCAGTTTTAGGTTCTTTATTACACATAAAGAAATCTGAAATTTTTGCAAAGAACTCTGAGAAGTACATTCAAAAGACATTAGAAACAAATTGTGATTATCTCCTAGTAAAGGAAAGGAGTATTTGATTTCAAAAAATAGGGTAAAACAGTTATACAAAAATTAATATACTTAATTCATTACATAGATAATAATAATTGCTAGTTCCTCATTGATACGGAATCTTAAGCCAGTCTGTTTGTATGTGGGTACATTCCTGTACATGCACATCCATGTGTTTGTGCAAGTGTTTTTATTTGTACACTGGCCTATATACATGTGATTTATATATTTTGAAGTTGAAAGGTTTTTTGATAATTGCTCAATGAATTACTAGAAATATAAATCAAAAGAGTTTAATAGTATATTCAAAATGATGACTTTCTTATTTTCAAAATAGGCAATCCATATTTTAGTGGAGCTCCACATTTTGCAGATCAGACAGGTGTATTCGAATACTTCACCAATGACCTGGTCGAGGGGGATCATACTTTTACCTTTCGACAAATGCTCAATCAACGACCTATCACTTGGGCTGAGGATGCAGATCAGACTATCAGTATTATAGGAGATTATAACTGGTATGTTCATTGGGGCTACCTCATATTGATCTGGTGGAGATTTGGGTATATACATGTGCCAGATGCTGGCTCTCTATCTCTGTGGTCAGTCTTGAGACAATTCCCACAGTCTCTCTTGGGTTACCATGTAGGAGTGGCTAAATATCCATTTCATAGATTTATGCTCTCATCACTTTTGGCAAACTACATTTCCCTAATTGGGCTTAAATTTCCTCTTCTATAAAATGAGGAAGTTAGATTAAGCAGGCTCTAACATCTTTTTGAGCTCTCCACTCTGAGTCTCTGATGACACAATTGCAAACCCCTTTTCCTTTGAAGAGAAGAGTATGCTGTTTTTAGATATCATTCAACAGTGTCTGTTACAATGGCATTTTGACTTGAATGTAAAAATGAAAGGATCCTTGATGAAATGTAACTTGTGACTCATTTGACAATGGGCTTTTATGTGCTCACAAGTTCCATGTTTTAGATTCTGTAAGTCTCATTTTGTAGCTGTTGGTCTCATAATGCCACCTGCTGGATGGGTTTTAGGATTGTATTGAAAATTCCTTTTCTGGAATTAAAGGCCAAGTATTGTCTTTATACACTAGATAGCAATGGTAAGAGGCAAAAGCAGATTTTATAGCTGGAGAGGTAATACGACTCTGAGGTAATACGACTCTGAACTTTGCTTATTGAATTGAATCAAGTGTCGTCTTCTCTACCTATTGCAATATTAAATTGGAGAGATGTAGTGTTAAGAGTTAGGAAATAGAAGTTAAAACTATGACACTGGCATTTGCTCCTCTGGAGTCATATCTAATCCAGCTTCTTCCCTTTTACATGTGAGAAACTAAGAACCATAGAGGTTGGATGAATTGCTGAAGACCACACAATCTCAATGACCAAAAGGTTGAATTTTAAATCCTTTTCAGTTCTAACATTCTTTGATCTATGTCCTAATATCTCTATATAGAGTGAAATATAATTTAATCCTCCAACATAACCTTCCTGCCTTGAGTTTCTCCTACTTCTGGTTTAATCATCATTGTCCTATTATGCTTTCTAAAATATTACTTTTACTTTATCTCTTTCCTGCTCAGGAACCCACAATGGCTCTTCATTACCAACTATATCAAGTCTTTTTTTTTTGTTCTTGGCTTTCAAAATTGTCTTTGAAATGGTCCCTTGCCTGAATTCCCTCAACTTGCCAGCTGCCCCCCTAGTCACACAGGTCTGCCTTCTACATAGGCCATTACTCTTTTATATCTGTGTTTTTGTTCCTACCATTGTCCTTGCTTTGAGTACCATTACTCTCCCATTATGCAAATAGTTCACCTGTCAAGATGAGGGTTACATCCCATTTCTTCCATGAAACATTTTCCAAACTTAATTCCACATTAATTTCTTCCCAGTTCAATAATCTGTCTAGTAAGCATTTTAGGTGACAAAGTTTTTGAGGAATGGCTGAGGCACTATATTACATTAATGTATACCTAATTGAAATCAATTAATTGGTTCTCATAAGTAACTATTGGTTTGAGTAAGTTAGATTACAGTTTATTGCAGGTCACATGACATTTCTGACTTGCAAATGCCACCCATTTGGTAAGCTGGTAGGATAGCTTTCCAAAAAGTGCCGTGCACCTCTGAGCAAGAATTTCTACCAGTGGTTCGGTGTGATAGCATACATCATTAATCCTTCCTAAAGGGGAGACAAAGGCTCATGGAATTCTGAAGCTTGAGTGTTCTGAGTTATGGGGGCCTAAAGCGAATTGGGTATGTACCCCAAGTCCAATACCAATATGGTAAGACTGTGGGAGTGGAGGCCATCAGACTGCCTGTGGAGGTTGGAAGCTGAGGGGATCAAGTCTCCTGTGTGAAACCTTCAGTAGCTACTCCACCTCAAGATAGGAGATTCAGTGTCCTGAGGTTAAAAAAAATAAAACCTCAGAAAAACTGTTTTAGAAAAAAAAAATTTTTTCTACCAGACAGGAAGAAATATTAGGAAGAAATGGTAATTTATTTACTGATTACTTTCTAAGGGCAGTATAGGCTGGTTAAAAAAAAAAAAGGCTAATTTTTTTTAAATTGTAGGATATAGAAGGAACTTTCCAGTGCTTATTTGCAGTTCTTCTTAAGTAAATCAAACCTTATTTTCTAGAAAAGTAAAGAAATAGTGCCAACAATTGTAAAAGTACTTCAGTTTGCAGGAGACTAGCCCCTCTTGTTTAGTTTTCATGGAGTGCAAACAGAATCATTTTAACACTGAGGAACTTTAACTGAAGCTGTGTAAAACTTTCCATTTTGTTAGCAAGCATTGATTGTAATCAGATTGTCAACCAGAAAATTGTCTTTCATGGCATATATCTGAACTCTGTATCTTGAGTATCAAATTTGCTTATTTTATTGTTAGATAGCTATATATGTATATCATATATATATAATGTTTTTGCTTTTGTCAGCACTATAGAGGAAGGCTGTGGAAGAGTGAACTGTGCTCTCTTCTATTTCATCTATTATCTATAAAATTTCCTAAGTACTTATAGATTGTGATCTCTCTCTCTCTCTCTCTCTCTCTTTCTTTCTCTCTCTCATATATATATATATGTGTGTATATATGAAGAAAAAAGTATAAGATCTCTGTCCATTTAAATAGAAAAATGAGATGGAGGGTGAAGCCAAGATGGCCACAGAGTAGCAGGAACAGTAGGACTCTCCTCAAAATCAATCACAACAAACCATCTCAAAAGGACAAAAATCAAAATCAGATGAGTGAAAGAGCTCGGCCAGGGGGAGCAGCCTTGAAGGCAGGCAGTGTTTGGGCATTTCCCTTCTACTAGGGGTAAAATCACACCTACCGAATACTGAGCTGATCACCCCTCCCCCACACCACCTACTGCACCAGGATCAGAGGGAGGAGAAAGGAAGCCAGTCGGCATTTATGCAGTACCTACTATGTGCCAAGCACTGTGCTCAATGCTTTGCAATTATTATTTCATTTGATCCTTACAATAACCCTGCAAGTTAGGTATTACTACTTCTATTTTAAAACAGCAATGAAATGACTTGCCCAGAGTCACATAGAGAGTGAGCATCTGAGACTAGATTGGAACTCTGGTCTTCCTGATTCCTGGCCCAGCCTTCTACCTACTGTGCTGCATAGCTGCTCATATAGGCTGTGAGGGCATGTTAGCTGCTAATCAAAGCTCTGTTTCCGGGGATGCCCTGACCAAGGAATTCTTCATCAGTGATCAGTCTCTTGATTGTGAGTTAGACCCAGCTTTTGCCAGGACCTACATACTACTAATCTTTCCAGAATGGTGGATAGAACTCAGTAGAGTGTATGAGCTCCTGCCACCGCTTTTGAGAATGCATCGTCTCCTTCTTCTCAGAGTCAACCTTCAGGGAAGTACTTCATGGAGGAGTCATCAAGCTGTCCTCCTTCTGGACACTTAAGCCTTGTTAAGTTGAGAGGAAAATGCTTCTCTCCAGATACACATAACAGAAGCAATGGATTTATTTGATTTAGTTCATGGAAGGCATTACTATAACTAAGAAGAGGGGATTCCTGCTAGTTAGGCCTCTTGAGGCAGGAGTTCAGCGAATAGAGGGAACAGAGACCTCAGGTCAGGAAGATGTTAGGCCAAATCCTGCTTTAGGCACTTAAGCCTTGTCACAAAGCTCTGGGGCCTTGGACTTAGCCTTTGTTTGCCTCAGTTTCCCTCACCTGTAAAATCAAAGGAATCAAAGAACCAATCTCAAGGTTGCTGTTTGGGTGAAATAAGATAATCATATCGATGTACCTACAAAGCATTTTGTTATTCTTAAAGTGCTATATAATATATAATAGTGTTAATTATTACTATTAGTGGTATAGTTAACTAGTAGATGGCATTAATTCCTAGAAAATGTCAGTTCTATTAAATATAAGTGCAAAAGCAAGTGCTTAATTAATACCTTTAATTCATATTTAGAAAAATATAACTTTGGTTGGAACTAATGAACAATTTTGTTCCTTAGGAAGGATTTAAAAATAACTTGTGATGTCTACATGGAAACACCGAATACGGGGGGTATATTCGTTGCTGCAAGAGTAAATAAGGGTGGGTCATCCATTCGACATGCCCAAGGAATTTTCTTCTGGGTTTTTGCAGATGGGTCCTTTTCAGTTACAAGTGATCTTGGTAAGTAAATATTTATGTGTGACTTGATGAATAGCTGTTTGTTGACTCCTGTCTGACCCCATCTGGGCTTTTCTTGGCAAACAAATTTTACAGCTGAGGAAACTGAGGTAAACAGGGCTATGTGACTTACCCAGGGTAAAGCTTTTAAGTGTCTGAGGGCAGACTTGAACTTGGGTTTTGCTGACTTCAGGCCCAGTGTTCTACTCACTGCTCCACTAAGCTGCCGTGTTCATTGACTGTTTTATATTCCTAGGCACTTGCTGTGTATAGCTGTGGTGGGAAGGTATGGAAATGATTCTTCTACAAGTTGATTAGGCAGAAAAGAGGAACATACATGAAAACGTGAAAAGACTGTGTTTCATTAATAAAGACATCAGTCTAGGCATCCAGCAAATAGAAGAACCATCGAGGAATTAAGTAGTTATATAAAACTTCATGGAGGAGGTGTGACTGGAGTGGGAACTTTTTACTAGGCTATGAGAATTAGAGTATAGAGGAATATTCCAAGAAAGGGGAATAATAGCAGTGAATAGCCAGGAGTGGGATTGTTGGTGGCTCAGGATAGCAACAAATGAGCTTGATAAACATTGTTAAACTGTTGAATGGCTATTTGTCTTCTGTGAGTCTGTACTAAGTGAGCTAGTTATTCAACAGTCCACACTGCCCTGGATAAGTCACTTAACCCCCATTGCCTTAGCCCTTACCGCCTTTCTGCCTGGGAACTGATGCACAGTATGGATTCTGAGATGGAAGGTGAGGCTAAAAAAAGCCTTTACAGCCTGGTTGCTAGAATGAAAGCTCCTCCAGAGCAGATATTGTTTCTTTCCTTTTTTGGTCTTTGTATCCCCAGAACAGCATAGTGCTTGGCCCATGGCAAGTGTTTAGTGAGTGTTTGCTGCCTCCTGTTTTTCCTACATGTACTCCTCCTCCAGACTTCTACCATCTCTACACAGACTGACTTTGCAGCTCCTCCCATACAGCACCCATTCTCCCACCTCCTCACCTTTACAGTGGCTGTCCTGGGCACCTACCATGTACTCCCTGACCTCTTGTGCTCTGAAAATGATGCGTTCCATTCAAAGCTGGTTATTGATAGCAAAAGCAACGGCTAATGACAGCATCAGCGTTGTCTGAATTGGGACCCTGCTTACTGCTGCTACTGCTACTACTACTGCTACTCCTATTTTTCCATCTTTTTTCCCTACCACTTTTAATTTAATAAAATTATTAATTCATGGCCAGTCTTATAATTTTCCCTCTTACAGGAAAAATGGCATCAATTTAGTATAATCAAAATTGTTTATTTTCCACATTATTTTGCCTTTTTTAAAATTGCTAATTGTATATACCTGAATTTGTGTGTTGAGTTCATGTTAAACGAGGTCCTACTACTCTAATATTATTACTTATTAGTAGTATTAAAAGAGCTAATTACTAATGATAGCTAATAATACTAAGAAATAAGGATGAAGGCCTCTGATTCATTAGGTAGACCCCCTTTAGGATTTAGAACTCCACTTCTAGGGCAGATGTTGTAAATGAGTCAGTAAAGGATTTTTTTTTAAAGCACCTATGTTTTAGGTAATTTTCTAGTTCCATAGATTGAGAAGTTATGTTTAAATTCTTATTTACACTATTTTAGGAAAATGCTCACTTTATTGAAATAAAGCATCCTTTGAAATGTTAAAGTAAAAAGTGTATTGGGAAGAGGTCATATGTAGCCAAAAACTACAATTTACACCCCTTTACTGCTCCCCCAGTGTCCTATTCCTGGCTAAATAGTGGCTCAGGATGGTCTTGTGACTCTTGTGGCTACTGTGATTTTTATCACTATTGGAGTTAACTCCTTCATCATAATCCCATAATTTCTTTGGGCTGATTGAAGTCTGTAAATCAGACCAACTAAAATGAAAATGTCAAAGAAATAAGCTCCGAAATCATTAAGTCTAAATAATAAAGACTTTAAGAAAGAAGATATTTTTCAACCTTTTCAGAAAACAGTGGATTCTCTAAAAAAAGAGAAAAAAAAACAATTACAATGCAAGACTAAAAGGCAGAAGAAAAAGTTATGGAAAAAAATTTTAAAACACCAAATAAGATTGGAAGGATATATGAAATTGGTGAAAAACTTACATACTAGACTTGGAAATTGGATATGGAGTTAGTCTAAGATATATGGGTCTTTCAGGAAGGAAAAATCTAGCAAAAGAAGCCCTGGAGGCTATGCTGGAAGAATAATGGTCCAGTACAGATTGAGAGAATCCATAAAAGACTAACTGAAAGAACTGCCACCCCAACAATTCTTTTTGTTATTTGGTACATTCTTCTTTTTCCCCCTTCAATAATGTTTTATTTTTCTGAAGTTACATGTAAAGGCAGTTTTTGACATTTGTTTTCTAACATTTTCAGTTCCACATTCTCTCCATCCTCTCTCTGCTCTCTGCTCTCTCTCAGATGGTAAGCAATTAGCAATTAGAACCCCTCAGATTTAATTTACAAGGAAAAACATTATAATGAATCTTGAAAATTACCAAAGGGATACTTTACAAACTTAGATAAAAGGAAAATAGCATTCATCTGGGAGAAGGGAGCAATATCTAGAATCAAGAGAAATAATAGATAAAAGATAGAAATGAAGGGGGCATTAGTATATCTACACCACAAATTACATTATCAAGCAACAGTGTAAGGGGTAAAAATGGGTTTTGATTGGGTGAATTTTAAAAGGTTTGGTCTCCAGGGAATAAAATAATTATCAGTCCCCAATTTAAGAATAACAATACTGTGTATTGACTAAGGCAGAAGAGTGGTAAGGGTAGGCAATGGGGGTCAAGTGACTTGCCCAGGGTCACACAGCTGGGAAGTGTCTGAGGCCAGACTTGAACCTAGGACCTCCCATCTCTAGGCCTGGCTCTCAATCCACGGAGCTACTCAGCTGCCCCCCAAAATGACTTTTATGGAAGTTTATTTACAAATGTGGAGAGGAAAAGGAAATAAGGAAATGAGAGGATAAGATAAGAAATCTAATACACTAGGTAATTTGCTCTGATCCTCTAGTTTGACCCAGGCAGATCTAATTAACCCTCAGCTGAGGGAATTTTGGCCTTGAGCCCAAGGCCAGAAAGTCAGAGGCCTGGAGGGCCCAGAGGCGAATGAAGCAAAAGCTTCAGTCACAGCGTCTCTTTTGAAAGGGAAGTTCCTTAAGAGAAGTTCAGGAAGATTCAGTCTTTACATTCACCACGTGGAATTCCAAAGGAAAGATTTAAAAACAGCCTCACCAAAGTCTCAAGGTCCCAGCTCCAGAGCTCCTCCACGTCCAAGCAACGAACAAGAAAAGATCCTTGAGATCCAAGACACAAACTGAACTCACTGAACTGTCTTTTAAAGGGGCTTTTGCATCACTTCCTATGCCTTCCTCCTAGTTTATGTGT
This sequence comes from Gracilinanus agilis, assembly GCF_016433145.1. Classification (NCBI taxonomy): domain Eukaryota; kingdom Metazoa; phylum Chordata; class Mammalia; order Didelphimorphia; family Didelphidae; genus Gracilinanus; species Gracilinanus agilis. The sequence continues at coordinate 499,186,405 of NC_058131.1, read as the reverse complement.
CCAATCACAACGGACGCTTTTCTTAGAACTGTCCATGAGGCAGTCAGTAAATTCTGATTCTTCACTCACTCTAGCATAGACCATCCAACTTGTGAGTTAAGTGGAGTTGTTTACACTTTTGGTGATTAGATTTGAGAATGGGCAAATCTCATTATCATAGCAACCAGCAAAATCATTTGATAATTTGTTAAAAGAAAGTTGATAAATGAGACAGACTTTGACAAGGGAGAACCAGATTTATAAAAATAACAAATTTACTAACCTGATTAAGTAATAGAATGGAAAATCATATTTGCAAACTTGAACTGACAGTGAGCAGAGAGGAAATAAAAATAATTAACTAATATATACAATTACACCCCAGAAAACTGGGCGTTCTAATGAAGTTGATAAATATCTTCACAAGTATTAAAATCCCACATAATATGCTTTCCATATACTTAATGCCCATCCATATTGTTTCTCAAACACTTAACTACAGAGATTTTCTGATTCTCCTTGCATACCTAATGCAGTGCTTAATACTGATTTGGTTCTCAATACATATTTCTTGAATGGATGGGTTAATTTGATTGTTCTCCCCACTAGAGTGTCAGCAACTTGAAGGTGTTTGAAATATTTGTTAATATTTATATTAATTAAACTATAAATCTATAAATGAAGCTAGATAATAATTTCATAAAGGATCATTTTTTGAAAGGCAAGGATTAAATGCCTTCTTAAGCTCCCACCTTGACTATTGTTTCTTTGATTTAGGTTAAAAAAATAATCTATATGCTGTTTCTTTTGCAGCAGGTGTATCGACAATAGAGAGAGGAATTTCTAACTTCACAGCTGAACAATGGTACACTCTCACTCTGATTGTTAGTGTAAGTAATACCATTCAATATGCTCACAGCCAAAGCAATCTTTTATAGTACTAAAAAAAAAAAATAATGATAGCTAATGTTTATACAGCATCAACTATGTGCTAGGCACTACTGCTAAGTCCTTTACAACTATAATTTTAATGGATCCTCACAACAACCCTGGCAGGTAAGTGCTATTTTTATCCCCATTTTACAAAAGAGGAAATTGAGACAAATAGATTAAATGACTTAATTCAAATACATAACTAGTATTTGAAATGAAGCTGGACTTGAACTCATATCTTTTTGACTCAAGGGCTTCATCCACTGTGCCACTTAATTGCCAATAGTACCTCTTTTATTACTTTGATTCATGATTTATTTTTGTCAGTGGAGAGTAACACTGCCACAAAGAAAAGGAAACAGAATAAGTTGCTTATTTAGGTTGGTACCAGTTGGGTGCTCTACATTAATAAACCTGGTCCCCAGGTTAGAAGAGAATAGCTTCTGGTTTATATGTGAATAATTTTATTGTTGATGCTACTTTTTGGCAGTTTTTTTTTTTCAGATTTTAAGGAACTACTTGTTGTGTAAAAGTAATTGGGAGTTTAATTTTCCAGCTTATGCTAATTATAGCAGTGAACAAACAGCACTGGGCAGTAATTTTAAGTTCAAAAATACTGGATAGTTCAGAATCATTAATTTCTAAAAAAGAGGTAGCAAAGATTTGTGTTTTGAGGTCAAAGCTCTGAGCTTGGTGTTCTGGCACCTGGCTTTAGTGAGTATTTGTCTCCTTGCCTTATGTCTCACTTAATGTCTGCGATTAGATAGCCATAAGATAAAAGAGTCTAAATAGTACCTTGATTAGTAAACATTTGACTTGCCCAGTGGAAAGAGATTGTAGACAAAACTATTTTAGAAAATAAACTCTTGAAATTTCTGGGTTAAGATGGCCCTAGAGTAGAAGCAGGGCTCTTCCTCCCCTCTCCACTGCCCGAAATAAAGTGCCTCAAAAGAACAAAACCAGTCAGATGAGCGAACGAGCTCCACTATAGGGTGCAGCATTGAAGATAGGCAAAGCTTGGCTATTTCCATGCTAAAAGGGTGCGAAATTACCCCCACCAAGGGGTGAGCTCATTATACCTCCCCCACTCCACCTATGGTGCCAGAGTTGGAGCAAGAGTGGAACAACTTCTAGGTTCTTGGAAGGTGGCTGGCTGAGGTCAACACAGATTTACCCCTAAGATAAACAAGACTTGGGAACCCAGGAGGCTGAGGAAATGTGGAGATAGGGCACAGAGATTGGGCAGGGGTGGCTCACAGCAGACACTACAGAGACTCAAAAAATAGCCTCGGAAATAAACCTCTCCGGAGCTCAATACAGAGACTTGTCTACATTCCACACCCAGACCTATGAGGGACAATCTTTCGGTTCTCAGGGACTGGATTTGCCCCTAAGAGCACTTAGGTTTCCAGGAGGCTGAAGAACATGGAACTTGGGTGAAGCAGATGCTGCTGTGGAGACTTGAAAAATAGGTTCAGTGCAAAAATCTCTGGAGCTCATATAAAGATCACCCACCTTCCTCACTTAGACTTCTGACTGGGAAGGAACAAGGCAATGGCCACCAACTCCCTGGAACTACAATCCATAACCATCAAAAAAAAAACCCAAAACAAGAAGGAAAACCTTAACCCTCGATAATTTTTATGCAGAAAAAATCCAGTATAAAGAAGAGGCAAAAGAAGACGACAAACAAGTAAACACACCAAAAACTTCCCCCCAAAATGGAAATTAATCACAAGCTCTTGAAAAGTTCAAATCTGAGATTATGAGAAAGATGGAAGAGATTTGGCAAGAAAAGTGGGAAACAGTTCCAAAAGAAAATAACAGTTTAAAAGACAGAATCTCCCACTTGGAAAATGAAACCCCCAAAATCAAATGAAATAATAAGGAAACTGAAGACCAGAAATAACCTTCTGGAAGCCATGAAAAGCAAGTTAGATCAAACTGAAAAGGAAAATCAAAAGATCTTAATTGAAAACCAGTCATTAAAAACTAGAATTTGGCAAGTAGAAGCCAATGATCTCACAAGACCCAAGAATTATTAAAGCAAAGTCAAAAGAATGACAGATTAGAAGGAAACACAAAATATGTCATCGAGAGGATGGTTGACTTGGAAAACAGATCTAGGAGAGACAATTTGAGAATCATAGGCCTACCTGAAAACCCAGAAATAAACAGAAACTTTAATATCATGCTACAAGAAATTATCCATGAAAACTATCCTGTTGTTCTTCAACAAGAGGGCATAATAGACAGAGTCCATAGATCATTACATTACATTACATTACATTAAATCTTCAAAAGACAACCTCTATGAATGTAATTGCCAAATTCAAGAGCTTCCTAGCTAAGGAGAAAATATTACAAGAAACCAGAAAGCGACAATTCAGATATCAAGGAGCACCAATCAGGATTACACAGGATCTGGCAGCCTCCACAGCAGGGGTTGGCAACCTTTTTGGCCATGAGAGCCATAAACGCCACATTTTTTAAAATGTAATTTTGCGAGAGCTGTACAGTGCTCACAGTGTGCTCTCCTGTAAAAGCGCCTGAAAAAAAATTGACTTAATGGCTCCTGCAGAAAGAGCCATATCTGGCCCTCAAAAGAGCCAAATATGGCTCGAGAGCCATACATTGCCAACCCCTGCTCCACAGTAAAGGACTGCAAGGCAATAGGAATATGGTATTCAAAAAGTCACGAGAATTGGGTCTACAACTAAGGACCACCTACCATCAAAATAGACTATATACTTCCAAGGGAAAGTATAGGCATTCAACAAAATAGAAGACTTCCAAATATTTGTAAAGAAAAGACCAGAACTATACAAAAAAAATTTGATATCCAAATACAAGACCCAAGAGAAAAATGAAAAGTTAAATAAGAAAGAGAGGGGGAATTTTTTTTTCTTTAAGGGCTTCAATATGGTCAAATTGTTTATATTCCTATGTGGAAAAATGTTATTTGTAACTCAAAAATTGTATTCACTATTATAGTAGTTAGAAGAAATATTCATAGGTATTGGGGTACTAAGTGGTTTAAGATGATATACAAAAAGAGAAAAGAGAGGGGGGAATAGATGGCACCAAGAGAAACTTTAAGGAATAAGAAAAATAGGATAATCTATACCTCACAAAGAGGTGCATGGGAGGGGAAGGGGAAGAATACTATGATAAGGAGAGGAAGAGAGTGCTAATAGGTAATACTCAAACCTTACTCTCAGTGGAATCAATTCTGAGAGGGAAGAGCATCTAGATCCATTAGGGCACTGAATTCTATCTTACCCTTTAGGGAAGTTGAGAGGGAAAAACCAAGGGGGGAGAGTGGGGCAGGGAGTACAAAAAGGGAGGGTAATGGGGGCGGGGAGGAATTTAATAGACCCTAAAAATATAAGAGGGGAATAAAAAAGGAGGGGACAGAAAGGGAAGTAAAAAGGATGGGGATTAGAGGGACTGATTAAAAGCAAACCACTGGTATAGAAGGAAATAACAAATGAAGAAAGAACAGGAGTAGGAGAGACTAGGAAATAAAAATGTTGGGGAATACACAGGTGGCAATCTTAACTCTGAATGTAATTTGGATGAATTTACCCATAAACCAAAAACAAATAGCTGAGTGGATTAGAAACCAAATTCCTACCATATGTGGTCTACAAGAAACACATGAGGCAGGTTTTACACATAGGGTAAAGGTAAAAGGCTGGAGCAAAATCTGTTGGGCATCAACTGAGAAAAAGAAGTCAGGAGTCACAATCATGATATCTGACAAAGCCAAAGTAAAATTAGATCTGATTAAAAGAGATAGGGGAGGTAATTACAGCCTGATAAAAGGCAGGATAGACAATAAGGAAATATCAGTACTTAACATGTATACACAAAATGGTATAGGATCCAAATTTCTAAAGGAGAAATTAGTGGAGCTTACGGAGGAAACAGTAAAACCATACTAGTAGGAGACCTGAACCTTCCTCTATCAGATTTAGATAAATCAAAATAAATAAATAAGAAAGAAGTAAGAGATGTGAATGAAATCTTAGAAAAATTAGAGTTAATAGATACATGGAGAAAAATAAATAGGGACAAAAAAGAATACACCTTCTTTTCAACAGCACATGGTACATTCACAAAGATTTACCATGTACTAGGGTATAAAAACATGGCAAACAAGTGCAAAAGAGCAGAAATAATAAATGCAACATTTTCAGATCATAATGTAATAAAAATAATAATTAGTAAGGGTACATGAAGAGGCAAATCAAAAATTAATTGGAAATTAATATGATTCTCCAAAATTGGTTAAAGAAATCATAGAAACATTTAATTATTTCATTGAAGAGAATGACAATGATGAGACATCCTATCAAATTCAATGGGATCTAGCCAAAGCAGTACTCAGTGGGAAATTTATATCCTTGAGTGCATATATTAACAAATTAGGAAGGGCAGAGGTCAATGAATTAGGCATGAAAATTAAAAAACTAGAAAGTGAACAAATTAAAAATCCCCAGATAAAAACTACATTAGAAATCCTAAAAATTAAGGGATAAATTAATAAAATCAAAAGTAAAAGAACTATTGAATTAATAAATAAGACTAGAAGCTGGTACTTTGAAAAAAACAAATTAAATAAAGTACTGGTTAATATGATAAAAAAAATAGGAAAGAAGAAAACCAAATTAACAATATTAAAGATGAAAAGGGAGACCTCACCTCTAATGAAGAGGAAATTAAAGTAATTATTAAAACTATTTTATTATATTGCCAAATTATATGGCAATAAATACAACAATCTTGATGATATGGATAAGTATCTACAAAAATATACATTTCCTAGATTAATAGAAGAAGGAGTAGAATACTTAAATAATCCCAAATCAGAAAAAGAAATTGAACAAGGCATCACAGGACTCCCTAAGAAAAAATCCCCAGGGCCAGATGGATTCACAAGTTAATTCTATCAAATGATTAAAGAACAACTAATCCCAATACTACACAAATTATTTGACAAAATAAGCAAAGGAGTTCTACCAAATTCCTTTTGTGACACAAATATGGTACTGATTTCAAAGCCAGGCAGATCAAAAACAGAGAAAGAAAACTATAGACCAATCTCCTTTATGAACATAGATGCAAAAATATTAAGTAGAATACTAATAAAAAGACTCCAGCAAGTGATCACAATAGTTATTCATTATGATCAGGTGGGATTTATACTAGGAATGCAAGGATGGATCAATATTAGGAAAACCATCCATATAATTGACCATATTAACCAGCAAACCATCAGAAAAATCACACAGTTATCTCAATATTTACAGAAAAAGCCTTTGACAAAATATAGCACTCTTTCCTATTTAAAACACTAGAAAGTACAGGAATAGAAGGGACTTTTCTAAAAATAATAAACAGTATGTATTCAAAACCACCAGCAAACATCATCTGCAGTGGGGATAAATTAGAAATCTTCCCAATAAGATCAGGAATGAAACAAGGATGCCCATTATTACCTCTACTATTTAACATGGTATTGGAAACACTAGCAGTAGCAGTTAGAGAAGAAAAAGAAATTGATGGTATTAAAATAGGCAATGAGGAGAACAAACTATGACTCTTCAGAGATAATATGATGGTCTACTTAAACAATCCTAGAGAATCAGCTAAGAAACTAGTGAAAATAATCAACAACTTTAGCAAAGTTGCAGGATAAAAAAACCCACATAAATCATCAGCATTTCTATATATTTCCAAACATCCTGGCAGCAAGTGTTGGAAAGAGAAATTCCATTTAAAATCACCCTAGACAATATAAAATATGTAGTAATCTATTTGCCAAGACAAAACACAGGAATTATATGAACACAACTACAAAACTTTTTCAGCACAATTAAAACTAGATCTAAACAACTAGAAAAATATTAATTGATCATGGGTAGGACAAACTAACAGTATAAAAATGACAATACTACCCAAATTAATTTACTTACTCAGTGCCATACCTATCAAACTACCAAGAAACTGTTTTACTGAATTAGAAAAAAATATAACAGAGTTCATTTGGAAGAACAAAAGATCAAGAATATCAAGGGAAATAATGAAAAAAATGTGAAGGATAGGGGCCTAGCAGTACCAGATCTTAAATCAGATATTAAAGAGAGGATCAGTAGAATAGACTTGGGTAAATGACCTTAGAAAGATAGTGTATAATAGACCCAAAGATTCCCGTTTTTGGGACAAAAATTCACTATTTGACAAAAATTGCTGGGAAAATTGGAAAATAGTATAGGAGAGATTAGGTTTAGATCAATATCTCACACCCTACACCAAGATAAACTCAGAATGGGTGAATGACTTGAATATAAAGAAGGAAACCATAAGTAAATTAGGTGAACATAGAATAGTATAACTATCAGATCTATGAAAAAGGAAAGGTTTTAAGACCAAGCAAGAGTTAGAAAAAATACAAAAAGTAAAATAAATAATTTTGATTACATTAAATTAAAAAGGTTTTGTACTAACAAATCCAGTACAACCCAAATTGGAAGGGAAACAACAAATTGGGAAAAAATCTTTATAACAAAAACCTCTGACAAAGGTCTAATTACTCAGATTTTTAAGGAGCTAAATCAATTGTATAAAAAATCAAGCCATTACCCAATTGATAAATGGGCAAAGGACATGAATAGACAATTTTCAGATAAAGAAATAAAAACTATAAATAAGCACATGAAAATGTTTTCTAAATCTCTTATAAGTAGGGAAATGCAAATCAAAACAAATCTGAGGTATCACCTCACATCTAGCAGATTGACTAACATGACAACAAAGAAAAGTAATAAATGTTGGAAAGGTTCTGGCAAAATAGGGATATTAATGCATTGCTGTTGGATTTGTGAATTGATCCATTTTGGATTGCAATTTGGAACTGTACCCAAAGGGCTTTAAAAGACTGCCTACCCTTTGATTCAGCTATACCACTCCTGGGTTTATACCCCAAAAAAGATTATAAGGAAAAAGACTTGTACAAAAATATTTATAGCCGTGCTCTTTGTGGTGGCAAAAAATTAGAAAATGAGGGGATGTCCTTTGAATGGGGAATGGCTAAACAAATTGTGGTGTCTGCTGGTGTTGGAATACTGTTGTGCTAAAAGTAATAATGAACTGGAGGAATTCCTGTGAATTGGACTTCAGGAATTGATGCAGAATGAAAGGTGCAAAACCAAGAGAACCATATTCACAGAGGCTGATACACTGTGGCACAATTGAATGTAATGAACTTCTCTACTAGCAGCAATTCAATGATCCAAGACATTTCTGAGGGATCTATGAGAAAGAATGCTATTCACATCCAGAGAAAGAATTGTGGGAGTAGAAACACAGAAGAAAAACAACTGCTTAATCGCATGGGTCGATGGAGATATGATTGAGTATGTAGACTCTAAATGATCACCCTAGCACAAATATCAATAATGTGGAAATAGGTCTTGATCAATGACACATGTAAAACCCAGTGGAATTGTGTGTAGGTTATGGGAGGGGCGTGGGAGGAGGAGAGGGAAAGAACATGAATCATGTAACCATGGAAAAATTTTCTTAATTAATGAATAAAAAATAAACTTATTGAGGATGATGACAGAAGATTATGAGTACTTTCACCTCATAAAACAGAAAACGCATATAGTAAAACTAACTTGAAGAAAGTTGGCTGAAAATACGGAGTAATCTTGAGAGCTTTTAAAGATAAGTGGAAGAAATAAAACAGAAGAGCAATGCAAAGATCTGCAGATTCTTAAGTTACCAATTTTTTTCACTATCAAGGACAATAAGAGACATCATACTAACATCACATTCTCAGAGGTCCTTAAAGAGAAGATAAGAGAACAAAGACCAGAAATGCATCTGGAAGAATTAGTAGATCAGTTATACCTAGAGGATACATTTGTGAAGGTGTGGAGGGATCAATATACAAAGAATCCAAAGAAGAGGAAGATAAAATGTTGGTGGAAACAATCTCATTAATATTATTACTCTTATTAGTACTTGAAAAGGTAAAGTAACCACTGTTTACTCACTTGATAACTACTTTCCTATCTACTTTTGTTTTTAAAAAATCACATATATGAATTAGTAATCTTTCACCCTTCTAAAGTAGACCTCTTCTTTAAAATAATGTGATTGACTGGAAGAGTCAGAATATACAACTGCTCTTATTATTTGTTGATTATAAAAGCACATTTGAATCATTAGAGTAAAATTCTGTTTTCAGGACATTCTAACAAAATGTCTTCCATCCATGTTTAAAAATTATAAAAGATTCCTGAAAAAACAAAAGGGCTAACTGCGCACTGAACTTCTGACCATAATCCTTCAGATAAGATATGAGACAAAGGGATCTCTGCTTATGACAACTGTTTGCCATTTGGTCCAGAGGACATTGAGATCTAGTTCAAGAAAGACTTACCTAGGGTTCATGTATTCCTATTCATGGACGACATTTTGCTGGTTGTTTTAAACCTTACTTACAACATTGTAGTGCTTCCTGGAGGAGACTAGTAACCATTCAAAAAAGTTTGCTTTACCCATTCACAAAGAAATTCCAGATTATGAAGAATAATCATTATCTAATTATGGATTGGAAGTAAGATGGCCAATCTATAGTGCTCCTTTATCAATATGTGTCTTAGACAGATATTAAAAGTTGGTAACAAAGTGGATCTAGGATTAAGCAGGATGATAATAGGATGAATTGCCTTCAGAAAATTTCTGAGCCCGTTTAATAACCCAAAACTTCCCCAGGAAACAAAGACCCATTTTTCAATAACAACATTCTTTTGGTGTTGTATTACTGTAAGCCATGCACCATGGCAGATTCTAAGGAATATAAATTGAGTATCACTTAAGAAGGCAATACAGAGACTCCTACAGGTTTGAACAGGCCACATTATGTGCCAAAGGACCTTGAAAGAAGAAATACAATAAGGGATGTTTTCAGGTAAATAAATGTATGATTAAAAGTACAGATAGACCAGTCATATAGTGAGAATGAGAGATAACAGGTAGCCCAAATTCACCATTCCTCTAGAAATATTTTGAGAAGATTTGGACAAGAGTCACATAGATAAGCATTCATGAATTAGTTGTGATTGGCAGCATTGTACACAGCTGAGTGAATGAGAGCATAAATCCAGATGAGTATTTGCAGTTGTAGACATAGAAACATAACTAGTTTATTTTGAGTTTTAGTTCTTAGTATTATATTAGTTGCTTTTATTTTGGAATTAATTGGTTTAGAATTTATATTTTATGGGATAGTACTGTATTTAATCCCTAACATTTATATAGTGTTTAGAAGATACAAAGTGCTTTACATTTATGATGTCATTTGATTAAGTAGCATGATGGTTAAAACACTGGATTTGGAGCCAGAAAGAACTGAGTTTAAATTCTGTCTCAGACATTTAATGGCTGTATGCCTTGGGGCAAGTTCATTTTCTTCACTACAAAATAGGGATAATAGTAGTGATATCTATCTCAACAGATTTTTGGGAGCATCAAATGGAGATCAATTGTTTAGTAATATGTAATTCTATTTGCTGTTATTATTATCCAATTTATTCTATGAAAAACTCATGTTAGATTAATCCTATTTCTGTTTTTCATTAAAAAATGTAGATACAGTATTAGAATATTGATCAGGAAAAACACTTTACTCCTACTGTACTTATAATATACATTAATTTAAGTAAAACACTGGTCAGTCTCCTAGTGTCTTCTCTGAGAAGTTGGAGACATAAAGACTAGGTGCTAATATAGTTAGGAGAACTTAGAATTGGTTGAGTGATCACCCCCAAAAGTGATAGTTATTGTGTCAGTTTTATGTTGGTGGGAATGTAAGTACAACCAAACTTTAAGGGCTATAGTTTTTTAAAACACTGTTAGTAGTTATTTGGGTATAGTTACAGATGGCATGTTTTCCATATTTGCAGATGAAATTAATCTAGGAGGGATAGCTAGTACTTTAGACAATAGACTTAATATATTCAAAAATGCAGATTAATAGAGGCATATATAAATCATTATGTTTGCATTCAAAATTTCCTCATAAGTACAAGATAGGGAAGATATGCTTGGATAAGCAGTTTATATGAAAAATACCTATGGGCTTTAGTGGAATACCACTCAGTCTAATAAATAATATGACACGAAGTACCTTTCTGCCACCCCACTCCAAAAAGGCAGTGTAGTCTTGGACTATGTTAATAAAAGCATAGTTATGAACTGAGACAAGTTGACTGAGTACTGTCCAGTGGTGGACCCAGAAGACAGCTGATACAGTAGCAGAAGAAAGAACAGCTGCTTTGAGAGTACTCAGCTCAGAGACAGTATTGGGAAAGGATTACAGAAGGCATTTTGTTGGCACTAGGTTCAGCTGCTGCTAATTGGCAACTCTACTGCCCAGAATCAGTTCTGGGTTACAGTTCCAGGGTAGAGAGGAGCAGAAGTACCTGTGGCTACAGAAGAGCAGAGGCCCTTCCTGGGTAAAGCCCAGAGAGTAGATCAGGAGAGCAGTGGCCACTCCTCTTCCAGGAATAATACACTTTGGAAACCCTGAAAACTTGAATATTCCTAGAACTAGCTCTGTAAACAGTAGCAGAAAAAAGCTTGAAATTGAGACAATGTCTCCCCACTTCCACTTTACTACAAATTTCAGTCAAGAAATGGGTCAGGAAAATGAGCAAACCAAAACGGCAAAAGAATATGAACATAAGAAGCTACCGTAGTGGCAGGTAAGACCAAGACAAATTTAGAAGAAGCCAACAGTTTGAAAATAGTGACAAGCAAAACATCAAAGAAAAATGCTAACTGGAAGTCAGCAAAAATTCCTAGAGAAGTTCAAGAAAGAGATAAGAATGATAGACAAAAAACTGGGAAAAGAAATCAAGTAGTACAAGAAAATTATGAAAAGATAATTAACAGCATGGTAACAGTCCCCAAAATTCACTGAAGAAAAGGACTCCATAAAAAGCAAAATAGGTTAAATGGAAAAGGAATTACAAAAAAATCATTAAAAGAAAGATCTTCTTTAAATGCAGAGTTGGCTAAATGGAAGGGGTACAAAAGTTCACTGAAGAAAATAATTCTTTAAAATTTAGAATTGGTCAATGGAAGCCAATGGCTGCATGAGAAACAACAAAACAAAGTGAAAAAAATTTTAATATCTGATTAAAAAAAAGAACTGATCTGAAAAATACATCAAGGTGAGATAACTTAAAAAAGTTGTGATTAGAAAAGTCCCTAACCATCATATTTCAAGAAATTATCAAGAAAAATCACTCTGATGTCTTAGATGCAATGGGTAAAATAGAAATAGAAAGAATCCATTGATTATCTCCTGAAAGTGATCCCCAAATGAAAACTCTCAGAAATATTATAACCAATTTCCAACTATCTCTACAGAAAGAAGTGATGAACTCTGAGGGCAAACTGAAGTCTATTTTTCTTGCTTTTCTATTTTTAATTTTTTGTGACATGGTTAATATGGAAATATGTTTTGTGTGATTTCTCATGTGTAATTGTTAATTTTTTCTCAGTGGAAGAGAGAGGTGGGAGGAAGAGAGGGAATCATATCTAAAAACTTAAAAGACTGCTAAAAGTTAATATATTTAAAAAAGTTACAATTCAGGACATGAAATTATTGACTGAATGTATGCTGTTTTCTAAAGATGATGCAGACTTTCATGCTAAAATGAATTCCATAGTGTTTTACATATATTACCAGTACAGCCTCACAAGTACCTCTTATGGAAAGAGAGTGTTAGCTCTTTTCAAATGTGAGCCCCTTGAGGACAGGGACTCTCATGTTTTCATTTTTAACCTTCATATTTGGCACAAAGTAAGTTTTCAATAAATACTTTTTCCTTTAAAAAAACAAAATAAATGCATGCTGATCAAAATGTGGAAGTTTGTAATTCTATTGTGCTCTCTGCCTTAAACAGAGCATGTCTGGAGTGTTACATTCAATTCTGTGTGCCACTTTTGAGAAGGAATATTGCCCTAATTGAATACATCCAGAGAAAGATGACTTAAATAGCAGTCGTGAAACTGAGTTCAAGAAAGTTGGCTAATCTTGGGGATTTTTTTATTCTGGAGAATAGGGGGAAAATGTAGGGGCAATGGTAGATATATATTTTTTTGATAGTAAGAGATTAAGTATTTCAGATACTTGAAGATAATAGTCTTATTGAAGAAAAATTATAGTTATTTTGCTTGGCTCTATAGGACAGGTTAGGAACAGTGGAAGGAAGTTAAAGAAACATTTTTATCCAGTGTAAGGGACAATGTATTAGAGCTTAAGTTGGAATGGACTATTTTGGTCCTTGAGGAAGTGAATGGTTTTCTTATCTTTGGATGTTCAAATGAAAGCTCATTAGAGGAAGAGAGAAAAGAAAGTTAGAGTTATTATGGGAGGGATGAGTTGAAAAGATCTCTCCTAACAGGATTTCTATATTCCATGAAGTTAATTGAGTACGCCTTTCTTTACCTTGCTGTTCTCAAGTTAATATTTGGATTAATAGCCCTTTTCTAGACTCTTTCATCACATTTTTTGTTTTTAGCTATGTCTCACTTTTTATTACCACCTTTAGAGATTTTTTTTTTGGCAATGATACTGGGGTGGATTGCCATTTCCTTCTCCAGCTCATTCTATAGATGAGGAAACTGAGGCAAACAGGGTTAAATGACTTGCCCAGCTAGTAAGTGTATGAGACCAGGTTTGGATCAAGGAAAATTAATCTTCAAGACTTCAGGTTAAGCACTCTGTTCTCTACTCTACCTACCTGCCCACATCAAATGGTAGTGAGTCTTAAATCGTTTTTGGTGATAAAAGGTTAGTTAATAATGGGAAACTGGGTGGCTCAGTGGATTGAGAGCCATCCCTAGAAACAGGAGGTCCTAGGTTCAAATGTGGCCTTAAACACTTCCTAGCTATGTGACCCTGAGCAAGTCACTTAACGTCCCCCCCCCATTGCTTAGCCCTTACCACTCTTCTGCCTTAGAACCAAAACATAGTATTGATTCTAAGATGGAAGGTAAAAATTTAAAAAAAAAATTTTTTTAAAGGCTAGTTAATAGCCTACAAATGTGCCATTGATCCTTTAAATTGAAGTAGAATTGTTCACAGTGACTTGAAGCTTTTGATAATTATAAGTGCCAGAGGATATATAAAAATAAGTTAACATATAACATGAAGTTATGAATTGATTTGATTTTGAGTATTTTTCTTAATTTAGTATTTATTTGGAGAGCATTATAATTTGTTGCTAAATTCGTCTCCAGTTTTAACTATCATTTATATTTTAAAAATTGTTATAATATTCAGGTAGTTCTTTCACCCAAATACTATATGTGTGTGTGTATGTGTGTATATGTGTGTAACTGTGTGTGTATACATAAAAGAGATCAATCAATTAATTAATTGATCAGTATTTATTAAGCACCTTCTATGTGCCAGACAGAGCTAAATGAAGAAAATGATCTAAAACTCATTTTTCTTTAATTTTTTGCCTTTGAACTAAACTTTGTTAAATTATGATTTTGTTTTTTAGATATGCAGTGATAAATGTATTTTGTTCAACTAGCTAGGCTAGGTACTAATAGTTCTACATACCATTAAGGAGGAGAAACATGTATGAATATATGGTAACATTTTTCTTTCTTATTTTTCTTTCTTTTTTTTTTTTTGACAGGAGACTTCTGTTTATGGCATGCTAAATGCCACAGTTCTGTGGAAAGCTCCACTGAATTCATTTCCGGAGAAGGGTTGGGTAGCAATTGGAACACGTAGCTTCGAGTTTGGACAGTTTGATAACTTTCATATCCAGATTTAAAAGTTACAAATCTTGAAACTTTCAAATAATGACTCCTGTCTCCACACCTATTTTGAGTTTGGATTTAGAGTCATTTCCTTTGGGATTTTTGAGACAGGAAAACATTGAAAGAATTTGTATTTTTACACTTGACACTATTGCATATCTTATTGATTTTTAAAAATATTTTCTAATTTTTTTATTTTATATTTCCCCTTTAATTTCAGAGTATCATATTGCTTCCATTTCTTAGCACTTTTGCCCTTCAGATCTCACAAAAAATTTTTCTAATGTTGAAGGAATTGAGTTCTTTTATGTGTTTTGCAATTAGTTGTGTTGTAATAACTAGTAAAAAGAACTTTAAACATTCATTTGCTAGTATTTAATATACTCATGTGCATCACATCTCATGGTGAAAAAAATGATGTCTTAATCAGAGTCTTTTGTTTCTTCCAGGTAGTTTTATGCAATGCCCAAGGGATCCTCAAGGGCAGTTTTTTCAGTGTTTTGTGAATTACGGTAGCATTTTCATCCTTACATTGTATATAGACATTTAAAAAATGGTAATGAAAGCAAAGGTGGGACCATTTCTAAAATGCCTTATTAATAAATTACCTCCTAAACTTTCTTCAGTCAATAATAAAGAAATGAATGGATAATTTGGAATCTTCATTATGTAATTATTTTCCCTTTGTTGGTGAAATAAATTCTTTCTTGGCAGTTTTTTTTAATAACCTAGGAGAATTGCTTAATATTTTTACTTTCAGAAAGATAGGAAGAATTGTGCCTTGCTTTATCACACAAAATGAAATTGCTGAATAACTTTTTGAGTTATCACAACTGGCTACAATTGAATAACTCTTTAATTCATCGATCAGTGTATATTTGAAGAGTGAAGCATATACATTTTTTTTAAACTCATACCTTCTGACTTAGTATCAGTATGATAAGGTAAAGGCTAGGCAATCGGGGGTTTAGTTACTTGTTCAGAGTCACACAGATAGAAAGTATCTGAGGCCAAAATTGAACCTACTTCCTACTGACTCCTGGTCTCTGTAAGGATTACATTTTTATGATTTGGCTAAAATATATGAAGATTATAAATAATAGTTGTGGTTGCCAATTCAAAGTATTATTGCTCAAAGTCAAAATGACTTTAATAGCTTTTATTTACAAAAGAGATGGAAAGAGTGAAAGCAGAGAAATACAAAAGGGTAGAAAAGACATTAGCCTATCTAACTATATATTTCTCTGGTGCTCAACTCAGCCAGGGCTTATTGACCTTCAACAGGAATTAAACTCTCTTCAGAAGACAAGAAGAAAAAGCCAGTTTTTCACTCACCTAAATTCCTTCCAAGAGGCAGGTCAAGACAATGACTCAAGTTGAAGGTGATTCTTGAGACTGACTGTTTTCCTTGAGCTGACCTTCTTGAAGCTGACTTCCCTCTTGGAGTTGACTTTTTTAGCCCCAGAAATTCAGGACTTCTTGTCCCTTCCTTTTTCACAAGGGCCAATCACAGTTTCCAAATTGCCCAGCACTGCCCAGGGGCCAGTGTTTGGGGAACCACTTCTCACCTTCTGGAGGGGTAAATACGCATCAAAAGGATTCACCCATTCCTGAATGATTTCGTTTCTGAGGGTGTGAATTCTCTAAATGGTTTGTGAGCTCCTCCACCTAGTTCAGCCTTTTGTTGATTCAATCAAAAGGTAGACAAAGGAAAGTTAATTCTGTCTTCATAATCTAGTGAGGTACTAAGTAGGGGTACTCAAGTTATTGTTAACCAAAGTGTTAGCTCCAACTAGGTAAAGAGAATAAGGATTCCCTTTCACAAGTGTAAACTCAGAGAACAAAGAATTCCATTTTACACCTGGCACTCTATCTACTATGCTACCTAGCAGCCCCAGCATATGTGCTTTTTAATTTTTTTAACCATTTCTTTTAGAATTGATACTTAGTATTGGTTCCAAGTTAGAAGAGCAATAAGGTCTAGACAGTTGAGCAAGTCTCTTGGTATCACAAGGCTAGGAAGTGTGAAGAGTCTGAGGCTGAATGTGCTACCCAGCACATCCTGTTTCCTGACCTGACACTATGCACTGAGCCACTGTCCCATATGCTTTTTATATAATACATTTTTCTTCTAAAAGACAGCATTCTTTTTAGGAGCATCTCAGTTATTTATATGGACTATATTTTTTATATAGTCCAGAAGGAAAAAAAAACAACTAGATTCTAGAAGAGCTTAAATAATTTATTTAACCATTTCACAACTATAAAATGAATAGTTTAAACTTAGGTATACTATAGAATATCTTTTAGCATCAAAAAGGAGAATTGCTTTGCTATGCTCCTTTATATTTTGCTAATTTTTAATTTTTGATTAATTGACTTTGGCCTTTCATTTGTAAAGAAAATTTTTGCTCCTCAGATTTTAAGGCTAAACAAAATTAGAATGAATATTTGTCCTAATTAAGAAGATGAAATTTTTAGGATTTCCCGTTTGCCATGAAGCCTTTCCTAACAACTAGTATCCGGATCCAGCCGGATACAACCGCGAGACCCATGAGTCAGCCACCTGAAAGAACCATAGGGGGAGAGAAGGGAGACCGAGGCGCAATAAAGACAAATCAGTCTTAATTGTGACAAGGCTCGTTTATTGTGTGCAGGGAGTGGGTTTATATACTTCTAGGGCTGGGGTAAAGAATTTTCCTGATGGTCTTAGGCCGTTGGTCTCGCCACGCCTATCCCGGGTAAAGCTGGATAAGTTTCTATTTTCGTTTCTTGGGAAACCCTTCACTAAGTTTTGTTTCTATGGTCTCTATAAGTTTTGTTTCTATGGTCTCTATGGTTTTGTTTCTATGGTCTCTATGGTTTTTCGGTTTCGTTCCTTGGTCTCTGACAATTCCCCCTTTCTTTTCTTTTAAAGAGGTGATTTTGCCAGGACCGCAGCGACGGCCCCTGTCTTAGGCTACACAGGGGGAGTTACTTGACCATCAAAGGTCAAGGACCTGTGCTAATCCCGTCATTGGGTTACCGCCCTGCCAGTGAAACGGAGACGGTCACTGTCAGGCGAGGTGGGTGGCCGTTCAGTGTCTGTTATTTCTATGCGATGGTATTGGACCATAGGGTACTTAGTGAGGGCTGAGTCAATTTTCATTTTAATAAATCCGGTCAGGCGTTGGAAAGCCCAAGGGCCAAAAGTGAGGACTAAAAGGAAGATAAAAAGGGGGGCTAAAATGGTGGGGATCAGGGTGGAAAGCCAAGGGGAACCTTTTAGGAGGTTGTTAAACCATCCTTCCTGAGCCTCGGCCTCCCTTTTTCTTAGGGCAAGGCGTTCTCGTAATTTTGCCATAGATTCCCTTACAATGCCAGTGTGGTCTGCGTAAAAACAACATTCTTCTTTCAGGGCTGCGCATAGTCCGCCCTCTTTCAAAAAAAGGAGGTTGGGACCTCGCCTATTCTGCAGGACCACTTCTGAAAGAGAAGTGAGGGACTGTTCCAAGGCCGTGACAGACTTCTCCAATGCGTCTAAGTCAGATGTCATAGCCATATGGAGAGCGGCCAGATGTTGGGCCTTTAGGAGGGCGATGGTGCCGGTGCCAATGCCCGCGGCGAGACCACCAACTCCTAGGAAGATAGCTAGAGTAACAAAGGGCTCTCTACGCATTCTAGGGGACGGGGAGAGAAGTGACAGGGCAATGTCATCCGCGTGGTAAGAAATGCGGGGCCATAATTGAACGAGAATACAGAATTCAGAAGAAGTATCAAAAACCAGGAGGGCGATACAAGGGGTGAGTCCAGTGTTGCAGGCCCAAAAAGTATTGTTCGGGGCCTTGAGAAAATGTGCGGAGGGTGAAAGAGGGAGGGTAGAGTAAGGCGATGGGAGGATGTGATGCAGCAGGGAGGATGGCCTAGGAGTGTGTTGGGGTTCAGCGAGATAGCCAAGGCAAAAGGAGCTGTCAGGGCCATCTCCCGCGATTCCTGAAAGAAAGCAGAGAGAAGGTTCTCAGGGACAGGCCCTGGAAAGGAGGGGTTAAGGAGGAGGGCAAGGGGGAGGCGAAGAGCCGGGGCGTCGATCTTCTTAATCATTCGAGACGGGACCCAGCGGGCGTTGTTTTCAGTAGAATCAAAAACACAAGCGGAGCCTTTACCCCAAGTGAGGACGGGGCCAGGACCGTGCCAACGCCCAGTTAGGGGGTCACGCCAAAGGACTTTTGCCAGATTGGATGTGGAATGTGGATGCCAGTGGCGATCAGCAGCGGAACGTCCTTCCGCATCCAGTGTAAGGAAGTTAAGAACAAAAAGGGCATGTGCAAGAAGCAGAGTCTGATTGCCACACAATGGGTAAAGGATCTCTTGGGACTTGAGTTTAAAAAGGGTGTTCTTAAGGGTTTGATTTACTCGTTCAACAATGCCTTGTCCTTGTGGGTTATAAGGGATTCCTGTAACATGTTTTATGCCTAACTGAGAACAGAATTGCTTGAAGGCCTGGCTGGTATAGCCGGGGCCATTATCTGTTTTGAGGGAGAGGGGCTTTCCCATCATGGACATGGCAAGGAACATATGCTTGATAACATGCCTGGTGGCTTCGCCAGATTGTGCAGATGCAAAAAGAAAACCGCTAAACGTGTCGATGGAAACATGGATATACTTGAGTTTAGCGAAAGAAGGGACGTGGGTGACGTCCATTTGCCATAGGTGGCCGGGGAGAAGGCCACGGGGGTTAATCCCTAGATGGGGTTCAGGCAAAAGAGTAACACAAGAAAATTTAGTACAAGAGAAACTGATATTAAACCTTAACATTTGGGTATCTTTGCCAACATACTTCATCTCCAGAAATCATTCTTGGATAAGAATTGATCCTTCTAGGAAGTTTGATTCCTAAGTTGTTTGCAGAGTTGACAAGTGATGTTTCTGTTACAAAATATCCTTTTGCAAAGCTCACATTAATAGGACATCTATAAATACTTGAATTATTATTTTACAAATAAATTTCTTTATCTCCCAGATTCTGGAGGAAATCCAGAAAGTTTCGGGTTATATTTCCAAGCTCAAGATCTAATACTTCAATTGTGGTAAACTAAAGCTGCAAGCTACAAGTCATCTATCACTAACTTCATTTACTTCTCAAAGCATGTTCCCTAACAATTTGATAATTTCCAATTATCTACCTAATAGGTTGTTTGGGGAAATGGAAACTTTAATTGTATAATTTGCCTCATGTGCTGATTATGGGACTTGTCACAAAAAACAAACAGGGAAAACATTTCCTCATATCCCTACAAGACTGATCACTCAGTTATTCTTACATATTTTGGTAATAATTAACATCTCACACTTTAGTCACAAAACCTGAATTAAGGAACAGGAGTGCTGGATTGAGTAGCTTCATAGTAAATGTAAAACAGGGCTGTATTATCTCCTGAAACAGATTTTAGTTTGAACTCCATAACTTACAAATAACTTTAAGTCCTTTAGCAATCTTTCAGTATGTAAACAAAATGAATTTCAAAGCATTTACTCTTATTCCTTTCAAACCTCTCTTTAAAACAGAATATAATAGAATCTCCAGTTTAGTTTCCTTTTACTTCAAAACATTGCTACATAGCTGATCAAATACCATCAAGATTATTCTGATTCATCATTTTTTGTGTCTATTTTGCACTAGAATTCACACCTATTATTTATTTATCCATTAGAAACTCCATCTTTTGAAAATTACCAAATTCTTAGAACCTGTATTATTAAAACCCATGCATAGATTAACCACTTTAAAAACTTCTTGTGTATCATGATTACTTGCTGCTAGTTCTGACAGCACATACATTAAAAGAACATCTCATTTGAAATATCCCAAGTTAAATTCTGGAATAAGTTCTCTAACATTACAACTTTTTTTCTGTTACCACAATAAATAAATTACATTGTATCATATCGAAAATCATTAGCAATCCTCAACCCTTAAAATCAGTTCTTACATGAAAAATACTTCTAATTGTGGAGTAAAATCTCCCTTTTGTCTTAAGGCTTAATTTTAAGTTGTCACAACATATGTTATTTGCTTTATAAATTTCCAAACCATATTTCCTTTGTATTAACTGTCTTTTATTCTCTATAATATCTGCAGTTTCCCTTTTTATTTTAAATTTATGCTCCAATTGTGGTGAATTAGGGAAACCTGAATTTTTGCACAATCATTATTGATGTTATAAAGTTGCTATTAGCTTCTTGTTCATTTTTTCACTTTACAGAGCTAAGCTGGCAAGTCACACTTGATTGGTCACTGTACCTCTCTGAGTCTGTTCACATGAAGCTATTCTACATGTTTATTCTTACCCATAATAATATTTTTTTTCTTTAAACAAATTGCATGTTATTCCTTAGATCATGAATTTCTTCTAATACATTGCACATACTTTTAAAATAATTTTATATCCTAATAAATTACAATGCTGTCCAAATTTTTTATATTCATAATATACTAGATTCCTAATGCAAAAATATTATTTTTGAATTACCAAAATTTGAAACCCTAATGTTAATTATATTTTTACCTATTACTTAATATGATGGTACAGATCTTAGAGTAACAATTTTACATGTTCATATGTTTTCCCTAAATTCAGTTCGATAAGCATTTTTGGTAAGTCTGTTCATTCCCACACTGCAAATCCTAATAGATAGCTTTTCAATATAAGTTTTGTGCATTCTTAAATTTAACAGAAATTCCATTTTTAACTAGTAGTCAATGAATTTACACAATACCATCAGTACCTATTCAGTTCCTTAGCAAATATATACTCTAATGGGTAGAGAAAGGTCCATGAGTTTGGGGGAGAATGGGCGACGATTTTTAGCTTCTCATAGCTACTTCCTGCTGAACTGGGGCAGCGTGAATGATTCGCTCTCAACAAATAATTTTCTCATGGACCAGTCTCTGTCTAAAGGGATCTAATTTTGAAATGTAAGCCAATTGCATTGTTCTAATAATCTTTAAGTTAAATTTTTCACTAACATCAGTTTGATTAATGTTAGGTTGAACTCATGGTTGTTTAAAGAAACTTTTTCACTCTGGGTTAAGCACTGAGCAAGACTGATGGTTTTTATTTATTTTTTTGCTAGCTAGGAAAGTTAAGTTGCACTTCTATACTTCTGTACACAACTAAGAATCATTGCTTTCTCTCTCAATAAGTTTTTCTTAGATTGCATTTTAGAATCTTTTGTAATTTTCATTAGATATATGTCTCAGTACTTAACCTGTTGATAGAATTTGGTGATGGGATCAAATTTGTCCCTTTTTCTGTCTTTTGATTTCCATGTTCCCTTTCTCATGGCCAGTGAGAAATGGAAGGGGAAATGTTTGACAGATTAGTTTGTTTAACTCTTGCCTTAATAAGAGCAGAGAATAAGATTTCTTTTAACCAATTAAATTATCTTAGAGTTAAAGACATTCAGAAATTACAATGTTATTTTCTGAATTTCTCTAACACCTCCGTCTGTCTTCCCCATTCCTCCGGAATGAATGAAGAAGAGAGAGAGATTTATTTTTCCCAACCTGTAACCCTCCCATTGTGATCACAGACAAACAACATATAACACACAGACTGATCATGGACACATTTCCCGGGCATATCACACACACTCTGACAATTATAAACCATAAATTATATAAGCTAGATTTTTCTTTTCATCCTGGCAAAAGATCAATTGTTACAATTCATATCTCCATGACTAAAGAATTCTGTAAAAAAGAATGAGTCAGAAAAGGGTTAATTCTTAACAAGGAGCTGGCTGACATATGATAAATTTTGTTTCTTAATTACCTTTCTTCATGCTTCAATAAGTATCCTAAAATAAATACACTTTTGCTTCTTCACTTTTCTGTGAAGTGGGATTCTGATACCTGCCTGAATAATTCCAGGTATGCCACATTGCTGGAAAGATTGATATAGCTAAGTGAAAATTGTTAAAACTTTTTACATTGTCTGTGGCCATCAACAATTGGACTCCTTCCAAGGGAGAAAGAAAAAAAAACTATGACAGAACTGGTTTTTCTAGCTGAAGCAAAGTAGCCAGCCGCTTCTAAAAAGGGGGGCAGAGAGGAAAATTTCTGGTCACTTTTAAATTTGCCATTTAGTCCTAGAGAAAAATACGCTTTTCCTGGTGTCCTTCTAAGAAGGGCCCAGTGCCCTAATGCTTAATTTTGAGTAGGGGTGGGAGCTTGCTCAGGGCTCCATCCCCTTTTCCCCCAAGTCCTCTCAAAAGGATCCGGTGGTCTTAAACAAATTTTTCTTTTTTACCCTAATGCCTCTCTCCCTGAGGCTATCTTTAAGTTCCTTAACATATAGGGCTTCCTTTGAGAGTGTTTTCCCCATTTTTCATTCACGCTGTCTTAACAATCACTTCCCCGCGTTCTCGCCAATCTCCTCACGGAGGTATGGAAACGGATACTAGCGGGTCAGGATTCAGAAACAGATCAAGGGAACGATCAGAGTACCGAAACCCTTGTCATACCAGTCACACACACACACTCATTCTGGGGTATTCACTCCAAATTCCAGCCTGATTGCCTATGGGGGATGGGACGACTTACCCTGCCTCAAGGCTGTCTGTTCAGCCTCTACCCTGCTTATGTCCGCGGCCGCGGGATCTGCTTCTCAGTCGTCCGGTAAGCTGTGTTCCTCGTGCCCCGCGTTGAGCGCCAGATATCCGGATCCAGCCGGATACAACCGCGAGACCCATGAGTCAGCCACCTGAAAGAACCATAGGGGGAGAGAAGGGAGACCGAGGCGCAATAAAGACAAATCAGTCTTAATTGTGACAAGGCTCGTTTATTGTGTGCAGGGAGTGGGTTTATATACTTCTAGGGCTGGGGTAAAGAATTTTCCTGATGGTCTCAGGCCGTTGGTCTCGCCACGCCTATCCCGGGTAAAGCTGGATAAGTTTCTATTTTCGTTTCTTGGGAAACCCTTCACTAAGTTTTGTTTCTATGGTCTCTATAAGTTTTGTTTCTATGGTCTCTATGGTTTTGTTTCTATGGTCTCTATGGTTTTTCGGTTTCGTTCCTTGGTCTCTGACAAACTAGCTTTCTATTGATCTATCTCTCAACTGTCAGTGCCTTCACATTATAACTGTACCACATCATTGGGTACCTGTACCTTTCCTTATTCGGTTTAATGATGTTTAAATTCTTTGGTTGGTTTGGTTTCTTGAGGTCAAGAGTCTTGTTTATCTTTCTGTCACTCTCAGTAATTAGCCCTGTGTTGTATGAGGAGTAGGTGCTTGGTAAATGTTTGTTCATTTGTTCATTGTATTTACCCACAATAACTAGGTATGTAAATGGATACTGCTAATCAGGGGAATGTGTATGATTATTCATAAAGGCAAGCTTATCTGAACCTTTACTAGGAAACACTTCATTAGCAATTATGGTGAATGTGAATAATTTAACACACTTTACTTTTGTCTATGTAAACACACATAATTAAGACCTTTACACTAATTTAGATACCATGTTCATATTTGTGACATTTTTCTAAAGGTCGTCAGAACTACTGACAACTTTCAGGGCTTACTGAGACTCTGAGTTTAAATTAGTATCAAGAATTGTCCTTTCATGGAAAGAAAGCTCCGTATTGTTTTAAAGGCATCAGAAACAGGCTGTCTGGCAGGTTATTTAGTATAAATATATAACCTGTTTAAGAGGAAAAATTCTACATTCTTGTGATTTTTGTAATACATATTTAAAAAATATATAATATATTGTGTTATATTATATATAATATAGTATATAGTGTAACAATATATAATGTAGATAGATAGATAGATAGATAGATAGATAGATAGATAGATAGATAGATAGATAGATAGATAGATATAATGGCAGTAAGTTGTTTAGTTGTTTTTTAGTTCTTTCCAATTCTTTGGGATCCCATTTGTGGTTTTCTTGTCAAG
Organism: Gracilinanus agilis; assembly: GCF_016433145.1. Taxonomy (NCBI): domain Eukaryota; kingdom Metazoa; phylum Chordata; class Mammalia; order Didelphimorphia; family Didelphidae; genus Gracilinanus; species Gracilinanus agilis. The sequence goes on along the minus strand of NC_058131.1, from coordinate 499,161,682 downwards.
GATACTGGAGGGATTTGCCATTTCCTTCAGCTCATTTTATAGATGAGGAAACTGAGGCAACCATGACTAAATGACTTAGTCAGGGTCACAGAGCTAGTATGTGTCAGAGGCCAGATGTGAACACAAGAAGATAAATCTTTCTGACTCCAGCCCTGGTAATCTATCTTCTCTGCCACCAACATTGCTAAAGACAGAATAACAACCTAAGAAGATTATCTTCAAATACTGTGATAAGTACTTTTTTGTTATAGATAATTAAATTACCCAAGAATACTTATTTTCTTTCTCCTTAAATTTCCCTAGAACTCTTTAACTCACCTCTCTTTATCTCCCACACCTGATCTTTTAGTTTTCTGTGGTTCTGTTCCCACATCCATGAGCCTCCCTTATGTCCAAATAGAATCTAAGCTGTTTGAGGACAGGATCTTGTCAATTTGTGCTTTGTACATAGTAGGTCCTTAATAAATATTGTACAATTAAATTCCAGGTAGACTGTTTTGGCCATGTAGAAAACTAAGGATTTATGTTGTTACCAGTAAATATATTCTTTAGCTGATGCAGAATTAGAAGAATTTCTAATTCGTCCTTAATCCCCTTCTTGAATAGAAGGACCAATAGATTTGTTTACTTATAAAAGAAGCACAAATATTTGGAAGGTCAGAGGAAATTTAAAATAGTTTCTTATTACTATTATTCTTCTCATCCTCTCAGAATTTGCAAAGTTCACCTGGAAGAGAGAATAAAAAATGTCATACTGCAGTGAATAATCAGTTGCAAATAATTCTTATGTGTCTATATCCATTCATAGTCTTTCTCCTGAGCTTCCCATGCAGCATCATCAACTATCTATTAAACACCTTAACTAGCTGTTGTACAGGCATCTTAAATCCACCATCGTCAAAACAGAGTTCAATTTCTTTCCCCTCCAATAGACCCCTCTTCCTAACATTCTTATTTCTATTGAGGTCAGAAAATATTATCCTTTCAGCCACAGTTACACAACTTTTTCCTAATAGTCACTCTTCTGATCCTCCCAAGACAGCTTCCTTACTTTGGCACTGACATTTCTCACCCATACAGAGGTTGATGACATCTATTATCATCAGTCTATGTTAGTGTGAAACTCCTACCCCTTTTTATGATTATAATAATATTTGCCTTTATGTTTATTTTAATAACATAGTCATTAGTCTTGAGTTAATAGTCAAATAATAAAGTCAAAAAATATAATAGAATTATAAGCATTAGCTAAGAAAAAAATACAGTTTTGGGTGGTATCAAATCTTGTTTACAGGCATTCTGACCTTAAGCCTATAACCCAAAAATTTCTACCAAGTCCACCAAACCCTGTTGGATGCAAACTCTGGACAGTCAGGAAAGAGGTTGCAGGCCTGCTTGGGTGCAAGATCAGGACAGTCAGGAAGAGGGTGGAGACTGCTTTGGGTATGAGCCAATAAGGAGATGGAAGCCTGTTCTTGGGTGAAAAAAAAAATTCATTCAGTTACTGACTCATAGTATTTCATAAGTGTCAGCAGAAAATTAATTGGCCCCGGACCCCTTATTGCAAAGACCTTGAAAAGGTTAAACATAAAACTTGACCTACAACCCATAATGATTTCATGATTATTTTTGTACTTTCCAGCTTATTCATTAGTTAGGACCTACTTATGTGAAAGATATGTACATCTATTCTATTTTAATTTTTAACTGTATCATTATCACTATGTCATAAGAGTTCTCTCTATTTAAAAAAAGGCTATCTCCTAAGGCTCAGGGTCTCTGGTCTTGATCTTGACTAGAGTTCAGCTTTATTGGGAGACTGGTCTCCTCTTTAATAAACCTATTATTTAACTTGGAATTTTGTACTGGTATGATAAATTTTCACTATACCTATCAGCACTAATCAATAGCTTATTAGTAGTCCCATTTGTAATTTTCCTGGAATCAGATTCAAACATCAGTTTGTTAAAGCTAAATTAAAACTCTGGTCCTTAATTTCCATACAGCTTATTAATATTTACATGAATAAGAGAAGACAGAGAGATTGAAGCTTATTCTCAAACTAGCCACAGGGGCACTCCTCACTTGGCTTTCTCTCTCTCTCTCTCAGTCACTGTCCTTTCACCACTGCTTCCAAGGGAATAGAGAGAACTTCCTTGTCTCAGTCATCTCCAGATCAAATACATAAGCCACAGTCTCATTATCTACACTGGGACATACTCACATGATGTACACTCACATGACATAAAACTAGAAGTTGGGGGACACAGGTAAGACCCTAGGAGAGTCCCTTCACACAATCCCCCCTTTGATTCTTTGAGAAACCAGCATGTTAAAATCTCCTTATTCAGATTTTCTGTAAGTTTAACATGTCAGATCTCCACAATGAATCATCGCACATATGTAGATTATACCTCTAAAGATTCTCTTGAGGTTTATAAAATATTGTACTTTACAAAGATAGAATTATTGTACTTTAGGGATAAGAGGGAAAGAAAGGAGAAAACAAAAATGATTGATAGACACATTGATAAAATGCCAATTAGAGGGCACTCCCCTTTGGCATAAGAGTTTACATTCAGAATAAATGATATGTTTGATCCCTTTCAGTTTAGTTCATTATATCCCAAAGTTCACTCTGAATCTCTTGATGTAGTGTATGACTTCTATAGGCATCCTTATGGGACCTTCTCCAAAAGATCTGCTTTCTTCATTTGGGGTGTTGGTGTTTCTTTTCCTAAAATTGCTTTAAAAGATTTTAAACCTTGGATTTTAGGTTAAACCTTGCAATCCTCCCTTAGGAGGGTATTGACCAACACTAAAATCACCCCAGGATACATGGCTGAGTTGAGGTATATGAATCAATTCTCAAAAGAAAACAAAACCCAAAAAAACTCAATAGAAGGAAAAAAAAATCCAATACCGGATACCTGCTGCTGCCTCTGTTGTTCCTGCTGACACTAACCCCCAAATTACGAGTAAAAAAGAATAAACCCATAACAGGTCTTTGAATCACCAGCAAGACCCAATTAAAGTGACTAATATTCTACGAACCTGCAGAACAATTGCAACAATATTGTACTCACCCATTGGCAGCTAGGACTACAGAAAATTGCCACACTCTTAAAAGAAGGGACTAGATTCTTAGGTAAAAGGGAAATATGATTCCCTGGTCTGATTTTTTACTTTCAATCTCAGGGAGTGGGGAGCCAAAATGAAAGCCAAATGAAGGTGTTGGTAGAAACCTGGCACAGGGAAATCCAAAGTCTGCATTTGTCAAAACAGCCACTTCCTCAAATCCCAAACAAGTCCTCTGTCTTGGTGTAGATTCTCATGAGTCCATAGAGATTGTTGATCTCCTTGACCTTGTGCTTCTTTGCACTGTGCAATGGCTCTTTTGTGATCTTTTCTTCTGAAATAAGACACATTTATTAGTAAAAGTTCCATAATATTTAACCATCTGCCAAGTTTCAATAGTCTAAAGCTTTTGGGTGTACATTAGTATTAGGACTAATAGATATTATAAACTTATCCTTCAAAATCAAAAATGTTAATACTGATTTCATGTACTCAAGTACAAAAAAATAAAGAAAAAATCCTATTGTAATTATAAAGAAAACCAATAATAATAATAAATCAGGAATTCATAGTTCATATTTCATGTGACACTGTCAGCCAAACAGGCACAACACAAAGGTTTCTCATTCAATAGTGAGTTCTGTTTCCTTTTTATTAATTAAGTTTATTTACTTAATTAATTTAGAATATTTTTCCAATTATATTGCCTTCCAGAATGGTTGGATTGATTCACAACTCCACCAGCAATGCATTAGTGTCCGAATCTTGCTACATTCCCTTTGAAATAGGTAACTGCCTACACAGGGTGATAATCACAACTAGGGCATACCTACACACCCACAAGTGACAAGAGTGACACAGGTTAACCTTGGATCTGTATGAGGGATGTGAGAATTAGGTGAAACACACTAGTTGGTAATATGACAGTTGTCAGTACTGGTCACCACCAAAACAGGGAAAACCAAAGGGGAAGGGTATTCTCCTTAGTAGGTCCTATCCTGGGTGTTAAGGAAGGCAACAGGAAGTAGTTAAAACAGTTTAATGTTGTAAATTGAGAGAAGGTGATGTAGGAGAGGGTAAAGCTACACTTAACAGCTATGGGATAAACTCAGGGCTGGAAGTCTGGGAATCAATACACTAACACTATAGCAGACAGCCAGAACACAAAGGAAAAGGGTTTCTCATGAAGATGTCCTTGGGCTGTTGGTCAGATGTATTGCTGGTCCCCAGGAACACAGGTAAACAGCCAAGTAAATCCACTGGGAAGTCAGGGAGAAAGCTATATCTTGTATGTAAACCATACAAGAGAGCTAATCTTAGCCTGAATTTCTTGAACTTGCTAGATGATATGATGATCTTACAGATGCTTCCCAAAGCACAGAAATAACCCCCAAATCCACAGGCCCTTTGGTTAGTGACTATAACTCCAACTCTTCCAAACCAACTGCCATTAGAGAGACTTCTCTATGAGGATGTCCCTCTGCTGCATTCCAGGTTTGAAATGTTCAAGCTCCTGCCAGCTTGCCTGGCTAAATCTGTTTCCTACTCTTAAATCCTATTTTCCTCTAATACCTCCAACATTTATTACCTTCTTTTGCTGTCATGTTAGCCAATATGCTATATGTGAGGTGGTACCTCAGAGTTGTTTTGATTTGCATTTCTTCCCAATTTGTTGCCTCCCTTCTAATTTTGGTTGCATTGGTTTTGTTTGTATAGAAACTTTTTAATTGAAAAATCAAAATTATTCATTTTACATTTTGTAATGTTCTCTATCTCTTGCTTGGTCGTAATATCTTTCCTTTCCCACAGATCTGACAGGTATACTAGTCTATGTTCACCTAATTTACTTATAGTTTCCTTCTTTGTATTTAAGTCATTCACCCATTTTGAATTTATCCTGGTATAGGGTGTGAAATGTTGATCTAAACCTAATCACACCCATACTGTTTTCCAATTTTCCCAGCAGTTTTTGTCAAATAGTTGGTTTTGGGGTTTTTGTCCCAAAAACTGGGATCTTTGGGTTTATCATACACTATTTTGCTGAGATTGTTTACCCCAAGTCTATTCCATTGATTCTCCCTTCTGTCTCTTAGCTAGTACCATATTGTTTTGATGACTACTTCCTCATAGTACAGTTCAAGATCTGGTAGAGCTAAGCCCCATCCTTCACATTTTTTTCCCTATTACTTCCCTTGATATTCTTGATCTTTTGTTCTTCCAAATGAACTTTGTTATAATTTTTTTCTAATTCAATAAAATTTTTTGTGTTTAAAATAATCATTGGTACATGTAAAACGCAGTCGAAATGTGCATTGACTAAGTGAGGTTAGGGGTGTTTGGAGGAGAGGGAAAGAACATGAAATATATAACTAGGGGAAAATATTAAAAATTAAAATAAAGCAATTGACATAAAAATAAAATAATCATTGGTAATGGAATGAACTCACTAATAAAACAAGAGACAGAATGGATTTAAAAACAGCAAGGAGTTTGTCCCTGCCACATTCAGCATAGATGCTGTTCCAAACATACCAATCTTGTCATTTTACAGACACACAGGAATGCAGGTGGAAAAATCACAAGAGTCAAAGAAAAATCAAGAACAGAGATATGTGAAACCTGTGGTGGCAACAGAAGGAAACAAAACCAATACAAAAGTTTTGTTACTTACTGAAGAGAATAACAAAAGTATTTGAAACAAAGCTTAACTGAAGTCCATCTTGTTATAAATGCAAAAGGCAATGAAGTATCAAAGAACCCAAACTGCAGAGAATTTATCCCTGTAACAGCTCTCAAGGAAAACTCTGTATCAAAAGTAACAATTCTTGCAATTTCCAAACACACAGAAATGCATGCAGAAAGATCAACTAGATTAAAGGACCTTCAAAAGCAAGCAAATGACCAAATTTATGCAGAAGCATGGGAGAATGAAAAGGAAAAGAGAAATACAAAGCAAACTATCCACATTCAAGCCTGCTAATGCAAAAAGTAAAGAGACAATGAAATCTTGCAATGAAACCTTTAATCACAGACAAGTTTTTTTGAGTCAAACAAAAATGAATATGAAACAGAAATGATCAAGAACACAAAAGAATCTTTTCCTTACCCAAACTCAATAATACCATCAGAATCAAATGATACCTTAACAGGCCATAACAACATCTTGCGTGACACACATGTACCAATCAATGATATTCCTGAAGATAGCTGTCACACAACAGTCACTGTAGACAGTTGGTTCAGGAACACCAGGTTCTTCTCCGATGAAATATAGTACAGAAGACAGCAGGCAGGACAGGAATAAGGATAGGATCAGTCACTAAGGAAAAGCAGCCACCCTCTACAGATACCTCCAGAGACAGAGAGCTAACCTCAGTTTCAATCTAACTCTTCCTTCAAGATTCCAAAAACTTCCCCTGTTGATCTCATGCCTCTACCCTCTACATCTGTTCCTTGCAGACCATCCTCACATGCTATATAACCCTCTCTTATTTATAACAGTATCTTTTCTTCCTAATCAAATCTGTAATAAGAGATTGGTGTAAGACACTTTGTTTTGCTAAGTGTGGATCTATTATACTGTGCTATCTTTTGGTGGAATAAGTATAAGGTGAAATTGAGCTAAAAGAAGGGGAAATACACTTTGAAAACTTACACTTCGTATAGAAATAATCATACCTAATATCAGAATACAAGGCTGTACATCATTATGTTACATTTTTCAAGGTAGATGAACCACAATAATAGTAATAATTGGGCTAGGGTTAATAGTTAAGATTGATCAGTCTTAGGGAGGCTTGCCACCTCCAGGGATTGTTCTGCCATGTGAACTGTTCTTTTGGCTTGTCTCCAAATCATAGGATTTGGTGACTTGGGGCTTTGGAGTGGTCATCTGGGTTTTTTCATATTCAACTGTTCTTGAAAGATTCTCTGCTGTGACTGTTCATTTCCTGTGTAAATAAAAACAAAACCTCGACCCTCATATTATAATTCTGGATTTTTTTTTTGCTTATGTGTGTTTTTAAATAGGTTACTATAATTCATGTTAATTGAATTTACAAATTAACTTAGAAGAGATTCAATTGAAACAAAAACTTGGGGTGGGGTACAATTTCTTAACTATGTAGTGGAATATATTTGATTGCTATATACATTCAAATTTCTGGGGCTTCAATTATTATTTCACTTTGCTTTGATTATAACAATTTGCTTTGAAGGAAAAAGCAGGGAAAGGGTCACTGTTTGACTTCAGGCAAGAGTCAGGGTTATTCTTTCCTTTTGAATGGTGGATTCAGTTCAATGATCTATCTGACAACTATACCTGAATTCAAAATTCAAAAATAATATTAGCTACAATTCCAATGGCTTTTACCTTAAACAGCAAATTTCACCAATTATATTTTGGAGCTGAAAAATTTCCAAGATTTATATATACAATGAAAATTTTTTATTTTACAAATCCTGATATCCAATTTTTCTTTCCAAAAATTTTCCAGTTTTTTTTAAAGTTTCTATACTCAATAACAATGTTTAAGCTTTTTGGTAATTCTTCCAATTTTATACAGAAGAAGGGTTAACAATTTTTCTGGGAGTTAAATTTCCACTAACATTATCTTGATTAATGATAGTTGGTGTAAAAGGAGTTTGTTAGTGATTTGGAAGAGAATCAACATTATCTTAACATAACATTTTTTTTGGTACATTGTCATAACCAATTTGCCTTAAACTTTTGGTTTACAATACAAATCATATATCATTGCAAGTAAACATGCTCAATTTCTAACAATTTCTTCTAAACATAGTTTACATTTAAACAGATGTTTTCAGTTTTTATAGAATAAGGTACATGTTTTGGTAACACCCAAAATATAACAATTCTGTCAAAAATCCAATACTTGTAACTGCTTTTTATAGCATATCAGAATTTAATGAGGCTGCTTATTAACACCTTAAGCTTTAAGTTTACTGTGAGGAAGGGGTTAATAAATTTGTCACTTAATTATCTACAATCAACCATCTTTATTCAAAATCCTATATGATTACTGGACTGGTCAAATTTTTCTAGTCAAATGCATTATTCATTTATACTATTTGCATATCACAATTGTATGTCTATTTGTCCAATTCAGGTGAAAAATAAATCTTCTTTACAGTATAACTATATACATACTTCATTTTTACACATTTTTATACAGATGAATAACATTTGAACTTCTTTTTTCCTTGATATCTTTAATTTACATTTTGATCTTAATACCAGTTTACTCAAATAACCTTTTAGGGATGGTCAGACACAACACAGTAAGAATTATTTGACTAAGATTTAGTATCTTAAAGTTTAGTTTTAAGCTGCCACAATAGATGTTAATTTTTGCCTTTTGTAATATTTATTGAAATAAAGATAACCACTTAAATTGAACCAAATTTTTGTATAGGGTGTAGCATCATTTTCTAATTTTGAAATTTTTTGAAATTTAGAAAATTTTAGAAAATTTCTAAATAATTTTTTATGGGTATTATCTGTCTCTTTTTCTCTATATATTTTTTATTTTCATAAGAAGACCTAAAATGTTTAATTTAAACCAATTTTTTATTTTAAACCAATTCTTTTTCAACATTTTGTAATATTTTACATTTTTTACCATTTATTAGTAATACCTACGGCTTTCCCCTTTTTATTTTAAATTTATATTATGGTGAATTAGGGAAACTTGCATTTTTTGAACAATATTATGGATGTTATAAAGTTGATATTAACTTCTTATTCATTTTTACACTTTATAGAGCTTGAGTTGGCACAAATTTCTTAAGAAAGTACATGCCTCAGTCATCATTGTACCCTGTGAGTCAGTGTTTTACAGGTAGCTGTACATAATTACATTTTAATAAATTGCATGTTAATCCTTGGATCATGAGTTTCTTCTCATACATTGCACATACTTTAAAAGTAATTTTTGTATCCTAATCAAGTACAATTCTGTTTAAATTCCAATTTGTAATATGACAAATTCTTAATGCATATATCATTTTTGTGTTTCCAATTTTTAAAATCCTAATGTTAGTTATATTTTTCCTGTTGCTTAATATAATAGTACAGTTGAACCCATATTAACCATAAAGAACAACCTTGGTAACAAATTCCTCCTCTTGGTAAGGAGGAGATAGATTACATAAATAGAATGTCAAATAATGACAATCATAGCTAGCATTAATGTTTGCAAAACACTATGAATAGTCTCATTTGATCCTCCCAACAACTCTGGAAGGTGGGTGCTATTATTATCCTAATTCTACAAGTAAAGAAACTGAGGCAGATAGAGGTTAAGTGACTTGCCCAGGATCACACAGTCATTATGTCAGAGGCTGAATTTAAACTCAATTCTTTCTTATTCTAGGTTTAATGCTTTATTTACAGTATCACAACAAAAACTGTTAGATAATGATTTTTTGTTTAGTTTTACTTAACTATTTTTCTTTATTTTAGGGGAGAGTTCTGTGTGTAAGATGGGACAGATGGGATGGGGTTGTAGATGGGCAGAGAATGAATATTCAGGAAATGATTGGTATAAAGCAGTAGTTCCCAAACTTTTTTGGCCTACTGCCTCCTTTCTAGAAAAAATACTACTTAGCCCCCCGAAAATTAATTTTTAAAAATTTTAATAGCAATTAATAGGAAAGATAAATGGACACCCTGTGGTCATCACCACCCTTCTGGAATGCTGCAGCAACCACCAGGGGGCGATGGCACCCACTTTGGGAATCACTGGTATAAAGAAAGGTATCAGCAAACAAAAGAAAAAGAGGATGCATGTTAGAGGTATTAGAGAGGTTAAAGTGAGAGACCCTAGGAACTGTTTGATATCATGTGATGCATGTGATGACCTTGTTTTATGGATCACCCAAATTTACTTTTGTCCTGGGAATTTGCCTTCAGGGAAATCACAGATTGATTTTTTATCTTAACCTGAAAAATAAACCAAAAAGTACCCAATGATGTCAGCCTAGATAGAATTAGTAGATATAATCAAATCTGAAGTACCCTTTTGTCTTAGAAGTTTCTCCCATTGTATCTTGACCTCTCCCAGATATTTCAGCCCCTGGCTGGAATCCTCCTTCCCTTGACTCCATGTAAGCCAATCAATTATCCTTCCTATCCTTTATTCCCCAAAAGGTTCATAGGATCCCAAGTTCTTCAGCTCATTGCAAAATCCCCTTTTGAGGTGTTTTCCCACCTTGAGACAGTGTTCCCAGAGTTCTAGAGCTTATCTCTCTGTGGTATTTTGCACATGGCTATGTGAAAGTCATTAGAACACTGCTTCCCTTGTCCTGATTAAAGACTTGTTCTTTCTAACTATTTTTGGTTGGTTCTGTGTTTTTCAAGATTGACACATGGAAGAAGGGAAAGAGAATTCAAGGATGATGCTTAAATGCCAAAAGAAAGCCACAAATAAAATAGCAATCATGTTAACAGAAAGTCTTGTTGGAAACAGCTTAATCATGTCAAATGACTTAGCTTCATTTTGTCACCTACATATCTATAATTCTTGCCTTGTTAGCTGAAAGTTTAAAATCATACAGAAAACCATGATTATGATGAACTTATATATGTCCATGGCACTTATCTGCCTGGTTAGTATCAATAGATTATCAGTTTAAGAGTCTTAAGAATGGAGGAGAAAAATCCCTGGGGTCTCTCCCCAGGGCAGAGACATTGCAGAACTCCTCCCAAATCCTCCACAGTTTAAGGATGTAAGTAATTTACATTTCCTAGCTTTAATTGCATCACTTCCTCATGCTTCTTCCTCTCATTCCCCCCCCTCTACCCCCTTGTAGCTTCTTTTTTTAATGTGTTGTCTCTCCCATTAAATTGTGAGCTCCTTGAGAGCAGGGACTATCTTATGCCTTTCCTTCAAGACTCAGCACTTAGCACAGTTCCAGGCACAAAGAAGGATCTTAATGTTTATTGACGATGATCCTGACTGATTCTGATGTAAGGCAGGATGTGAAATGAGTTTTTTGGACCTCAAATTAGCATTCTATCATACCACACTGTACCAAAACCATTAGAAACTTTGTCATTGTTCAGTTGTTCAGTAATGTCTGACTCTTCAAGATCTTGTGGACCACTGTAAGTCAGGTCCTTTTGACCTTAGGGACTCTTTTTCTGATGTCATGCAGTTTTGGGTATTTTAATACTATCCATGAAGTTTTCTTGGCAAAGATACTGGAGTGGTTTGCTAGTTCCTTCTCCAGTTTTATGCAGGTAGAGGTTAAGTGATTTACTCTGGGTCATATAGCTAGTGTCTAAGATCAAACTCTGGTCCTCACTCCAGGGCTCTATCTCCCAGTGCTCTATCTCCCAGTGCTCTATCTTCTGAGCCACTTAGTTGCCCCAGAAATTCTTCAAGTTTGTATAAAATTTAAAACTGAGTTGGGCTTCCTGAAGTCTGAATTTGAATAGAACTCCATGGATTTTAGGAGCACAGATATAGAGTTGGAAGGAACCTTAGGAGGAGAATTGAGAGTAGTGACAATAGAAAGTAGGAGAATAAATCACATCTGGTACTACAAATTTTAGATTGAAATACTGGGGGTTATGAACTCATTATTTTTGCAACAACACTAATGAAATAAGCTGAAGAGCTAAATAAATATAAGGACATAGAAACATAGACAAAGGGGTGGAAGCAGCTTGAAAAACAAATTACTCCGAACTGTTCATTTTGAAGTTGAGAAACCTGGACCTTGAGTTCCTTAAAGTTGACTTTTCCAAGGTCAACTTTTTTTCTTTGTCAACTTCTTTTTCCATGGTCACATAAGTAGTAAGGTGGTATTGAACTCAGGTCCTTTGACTCACATGTCAAAGTTCTTTGGTACACTACTTTGTTATTATTGTTCAGTCATTCAGTTGTGTCCAACTCTTCATAATCCCATGGACCATAGCACACCAGGACCTTCTATTCTCCACTCTCTCTCAAAGTCTATCCAAGTTCATGTTTATTGTTTCCATGACACTATCTCTCCATCACATCCCCTGCTGTCCCCTTCTCCTTTTGCCCTGTCTTTCCCAGCATTAGGGTCTTTTCCAATGAGTCCTGGCTTCTCATTATGTAGACAAAGTATTACAGCTTTAACTTCAGTATTGACCTTCAGTGGATTACCTAAATTAATTTCTTTAGGTATTGACTGATTTGATCTCCTTGCTATTCAAAATGTTTTCAAAAGTCTTCCCCAGGACAACAATTTGAAAATATCCATTCTGAGGGACTCAGCTTTCCTTGTATCCCAATTTTAATAGACATACATTGATACTGGAAAAAACATAGTTTTGACTACATAGACCTTTGTTGGCTGGGTGATATCTCTGCCTGAGTTTAAATCTGGCCTTATACTCTTCTTACAGGTGCTATATAAATAAAAAAATCACTGTTTGCCTCAGTTTCTTCAAGTGTAAAATTGAGCTAATGACACTACCTATCTCTATCTAGCAGGGTTGTTGTAAAGATTAAATGAGATAACAGCTATAAAGTACTTAGCATAGTGCCTGGTAACATAGTAGGTGCCACATAAATAATTATTTCCCTTCTTCTCCAAAATATGGACTTTAGTGACTTTTAACTGTTGCATTTTTAATTTTTAATATCAAGGATTTGCAAGATTTCCCATAGCTTTCCTTCCAAGGAGCAAACATCTTTTAATTTCATGGCTATAGTCACTATCTACAGTGATCTTTGAGTCTAAGAAAATAAAATCTTGATGCTGCTTCTATTTTTCCTTCCTCTATTTTCAAGGAAGTGATGGGACCAGTTGCTGAGATATTAGGTATGTATATATATATATATATATGTATATATATATATATAGCATTGATACAGCTTTTACAGTCTCCTCTTTCATCCTATTAAAAGAGGCCTCTGAATTCTTCTTCACTTTCTGTCATCAGAATGACATCATCTGCATATCTGAGATTGTTATTATTTCTTCTGGCAATCTTAATTCCAGCTTTTGGTTTGTCCAGCCTGGCACTTCAAATGAATGTACTCTGAAGAGAAGTTAAATAAATAAGGTGACAATACACAGCCATATTGTATTCCTTTCTTAATCTTAAAATAATCAGTTGCTCCATGTTCATTTTTTACTATTGCTTTTTGACCTACATACTGGTTCCTTAGGAGACAAGTAATATGATTCGTTATTCCAATATGTTTCAGGAGTTGTCACATTTTGTTGTGATCCACACAAAGGTTTTAGTGAAGGAGAAATAGTTGTTTTTTCTGAAAGTTCCTCACTTTCTCCATAATTCAGTGAATGTTGGCAATTTGGTCTCTAGTTCCTCTGCCTCTTTAAAAATTTGCTTACTTGTGTAATTCTCAGTTCACATACTGCTAACATCTAGCTCACAGAACCTTAAATATAACCTTGCTGGTATGTGAAATGAACAAAATTGTTCAGAAATTTGAACATTCTCTGCCATTGCCCTTCTTTAGGATTGGAACATAAACTGATCTTTTCTAATCAGTTGGTTACTGTTGAGTTTCCCAAATTTGCTGGCATATTGAGTGTAACACTTTACACAGCATCATCATTTAGGATTTTATGTATCTCAGCTAGAGTTGTCCAATTATTTCCATTAGCTTTATTTTTAGTGATGCTTCCTAAGACCCACTTAACTTCATTCTCCAGGATGTCTGCTTCTGTATCACTAACTACACTACCTTGGTTACCTATTATGTTTAGATTGCATTAGAATCAACTAAGTTCAACAGATGTTAGCCATTTAGCCTGGTGACCTTGAGGGCAATCACAGAGGGATGTAGGACTTGAGTTAACTTTGGCCATTTCTTTTTTTTTTTTTTTAATCATTTATTAATATTCATTTTTAACATGGTTACATGATTCATGCTCCTACTTTCCCCTTCACCCTCCGCACTCCCCCCCACCCATGGCCAATGCACATTTCCACTGGTTTTATCATGTGTCCTTTTTCAAGACCTATTTCCAAATTGTTGTTAGTTGCATTGGTGTGGTAGTTTCGAGTCCACATCCCCAATCATGTCCTCCTCAGCCCATGTGTTCAAGCATTTGTTTTTCATATATGATTCCTCTCCTGCAGTTCTTCCTCTGAATGTGGGTAGTAATCTTTACCATAAATCCCTCAGAGCTGTCCTGTGTCATTGCATTGCTGCTGGTACAGAAGTCCATTACATTCGATTTTACCATAGCATATCAGTCTCTGTGTTCAATGTTCTTCTGGCTCTTCTCCTTTCACTCTGCATCAGTTCCTGGAGGTCTTTCCAGTTCACCTGGAACTCGTCCAGTTTATTATTCCTTTTAGCACAATAGTATTCCATCACCAGTATATACTACAGTTTGTTCAGCCATTCCCCAATTGAAGGACATTCTCTCCTTTTCCAGTTCTTTGCCACCACAAAAAGCGCAGCTATAAATATTTTCGTACAAGTCTGTTTATCTATGATCTCTTTGGGGGTACAAACCCAACAATGGTGTAGCTGGATCAAAGGGAAGGCATTCTTTTATAGCCTTTTGAGCATAGTTCCAAATTGCCAGCCAGAATGGTTGGATCAGTTCACAACTCCACCAGCAATGCATTAAAGTCCCAATTTTGACACATCCCCTCCAGCATTCATTACTCTCCCCTTCTTTCACTTTAGCCAATCTGCTAGGTGGGAGGTGATACCTCAGAGTTGTTTTGATTTGCATTTCTCTAATTATTAGAGATTTAGAACACTTTCTCATGTGCTTATTGATACTTTTGATTTCTTTACCTGAAAATTGCCTATTCATATAGTCTCTTGCCCATTTATCAATTGGGGAATGGCTTGATTTTTTATATATTTGATTTAACTCCTTGTATATTTGAGTAATTAGACCCCTGTCAGAGTTTTTTGTTATAAAGATTTTTTCCCAATTTGTTGTTTCCCTTCTGATTTTGACTACATTGTTTTGGTTTGTACAAAAGCTTTTTAGTTTAATATAATCAAAACCATTTAATTTACATTTTGTAATTTTCTCTAACTCTTGCTTGGTTTTAAAATATTTCCTTTCCCGGAGATCTGACAGGTATACTATTTTGTCTTCACTTAACTTATTTATAGTTTCCCTCTTTATATTCAAGTCATTCACCAATTCTGAATTTATCTTGGTGTAGGGTGTGAGATGTTGATCTAAACCTAATCTCTCCCATATTGTTTTCCATATTTCCCAGCAGTTTTTGTCAAATAGTGGATTTTTGTCCCAAAAGTTGGGGTTTTTGGGTTTATCATACACTGTATTACTGATGTCACTTACCCCAAGTCTATTCCACTGATCCTCCCTTCTATCTCTTAGCCAGTACCATATTGTTTTAATGATTGCTGCTTTATAGTATAGTTTAATATCTGGTACTGCTAGGCCCCCTTCCTTCACATTTTTTTTCATTATTTCCCTTGATATTCTTGATCTTTTGTTATTCCAAATGAAATTTGTTATAGTTTTTCCTAATTCAGTAAGGAAGTTTTTTAGTAATTTGATAGGTATGGTGCTAAATAGGTATATTAATTTTGGTAGGATGGTCATTTTTATTATGTTAGCTCATCCTACCCATGAACAATTAACGGCTTTCCTATTGTTGAGATCCAGTTTTATTTGTTTGTAAAGTGTTTTGTAGTTGTTTTCATATAATTGCTGTGTTTGTTTTGGTAGATAGATTCCCAAGTATTTTATATTGTCTGGGGTGATTTTAAATGGTGTTTCTCTTTCTGTCTCTTGCTGCTGTGATGTGTTGGAAATATATAGAAATGCTGATGATTTATGTGCATTTATTTTGTATCCTGCAACTTTGCTAAAGTTGTTGATTATTTCTACAAGCTTCTTAGTTGATTCTCTAGGATTTTTTAAGTAGACCATCATATCATCTGCAAAGAGTGATAGCTTAGTCTCCTCTTTTCCTATTTTGATACCTTCAATTTCTTTTTCTTCTCTAATTGCTACTGGTAGTGTTTCTAGTGCTATGTTGAATAATAGAGGTGATAATGGGCATTCTTGTTTCACTCCTGATCTTATTGGGAAGGCTTCTAATTTATCAACATTGCATATGATGCTTGTTGATGGTTTTAGGTATATACTGTTTATTATTTTTAGGAAAGGTCCTTCTATTCCTATACTTTTCAGTGTTTTCAATAGGAATGGATGCTGCATTTTGTCAAAGGCTTTTTCAGCATCTTTTGAGATAATCATGTGATTTTTGTTTGTTAGACTGTTGATATGGTCAGTTACGTGGATGGTTTCCTAATGTTGAACCATCCTTGTATTCCTGGTATAAATCCCACCTGATCATGGTGGATGATCTTCTTAATTACTTGCTGGAGTCTCTTTGCTAATATTCTATTTAAGATTTTTGCATCTATGTTCATTAGGGAGATTGGTCTATAGTTTTCTTTCTCTGTTTTTGGTCTACCTCGCTTTGGAATCAGTACCATATTTGTGTCATAAAAGGAATTTGGTAGGACTCCTTCTTTGCTTATCATATCAAATAATTTGTATAGTATTGGGATTAGTTGCTCTTTGAATGTCTGATAGAATTCACTTGTGAATCCATTAGGTCCTGGTGATTTTTTCTTAGGAAGTTCTTTGATGGCTTGTTCAATTTCTATTTCTGATATGGGATTATTTAGGTATTCTATTTCTTCTGCTGTTAATCTAGGCAATTTATATTTTTTGTAAATATTCATCCATATCTCCTAAATTTTTATAATTGTTGCCATATAATTGGGCGAAATAGTTTTTAATGATTGCCTTAATTTCCCCTTCATTAGAGGTGAGGGTCTCCCTTTTCATCTTTAATACTGTCAATTTGGTTTTCTTCTTTCCTTTTTTTTATTAGATTGACCAGTACTTTGTCTATTTTATTTGTTTTTTCAAAATACCAGCTTCTAGTCTTATTTATTAATTCAATAGTTCTTTTACTTTCGATTTTATTAATTTCTCCCTTGATTTTTAGTATTTCTAATTTAGTTTTCATCTGGGGATTTTTAATTTGCTCACTTTCTAATTTTTTGAGTTGCATGCCCAATTCATTAATCTCTGCACTCCTTAATTTGTTAATATATGCACTCAAGGATATAAATTTCCCCCTGAGTACTGCCTTGGCTGCATCCCACAGAGTTTGGTAGGATGTCTCATCATTGTCATTCCCTTCAATGAAATTGTTGATTGTTTCTATGATTTCTTCTTTGACAAATTGGTTTTGGAGAATCATATTGTTTAATTTCCAATTTTTTTTTCATTTGCCTATCCAGGTGCCCTTACTAATTATTGTTTTTATTGCATTATGATCTGAGAAGTTTACATTTATTATATCTGCTCTTTTGCATTTGTTTGCTATGATTCTGTGCCCTATTACATGGTCAATCTTTGTGAATGTACCCATGTGCAGCTGAAAAGAAGGTGTATTCCTTTTTGTCCCTATTTATTTTTCTCCACATATCAATTAAATCTAATTTTTCTAGGACTTCATTCACCTCTCTTACCTCTTTCTTATTTATTTTTTGGTTTGATTTATCTAGATCTGAAAGAGGAATATTTAGATCTCCCACTAGTATGGTTTTACTATCTAATTCCTTCTTGAGGTCTGCCAATTTCTCCTTTATGAATCTGGATGCTATGCCACTTGGTGCATACATATTGAGCTCTGTTATTTCCTCATTGTTTATACTGTCTTTAATCAGGATGTAATGACCTTCCCTGTCTTTTTAAATCGTATCTATTTTTACTTTGGCTTTGTCAGAAATCATAATAGCCACTCCTGCCTTCTTTTTCTCATTTGATGCCCAAAAGATTTTGCTCAAGCCCTTAACCTTAAACTTGTGTATGTCCACCTACCTTATATGTGTTTCTTGTAGACAACATATAGTAGGATTTTGGTTTCTGATCCACTCTGCTATTTGCTTCCGTTTTATGAGTGAGTTCATCCCATTCACATTCAGAGTTACAATTATCAGTTGTGCATTCACTGACATTTTTGTATCCTCCCCTGGACCCACTCCTTCTTCTTACACTATTTTCTTTTAAACCAGTGGTTTGCTTTGAGCCGGTATCCCTTATCCCCTCCCTTGATTAACTTCCCTTTCTACCCCCTCCCTTGTTATTCCCCTCTTTTTATTTTTAAAGGTCTAATGAATTCCCTCCCCCTTCTTCTTCCCTCCCTTTTTTGACCTCCCCACTTCCCTGCTCTCTTTGGTTTATCCCTTCTGACTTTCTCAGTAGGGTTAAATAGAGTTTTTTATCCCAATGGATAATATAGCTACTCTTCCCTCTCTGGGTTGATTACACTGAGAGTAAGGTTTAAATATTACCTCTTAATGCTCTCTTCCTCTCCTTCTTATAATAGTATTTATCCCCTCCCCTTCCCATGCCCTCTTTGTGTTTAATAGAATATCCTATTTTTCTTATTCACTCAAATTTCTCTTGGTGTCCCCTAATATTCCCCCCTCTTTCCCACCCCCCATGTCATCTTAGACCATTTAGTATTCTGTCCTCTCCCTATGAGTTATTCTTCTGATTGCTATAATAGTGAATAGAGTTCACTACAGAGAATCATACATAGCATTTCTCTGCATAGGAATACATACAGATAATTAGATATTATTAAAGTCTTTAAAGACTCAAATTTAAAAAATTATGAGTTTTCTTTCTTTCCCCTCTGTTTCTTATTTACCTTTTCATGTTTCTCTTGATTTTTGTGGTTGGATATCAAACTTTCCATTTAGTCCTTGTCTCTTTTGTGCAAATACTTGGAAATCTTCAATTTTGTTGAATGCCCATACTTTCCCCTGGAAGTATATAGTCAGTTTCGATGGGTAGTTGATCCGTGGTTGAAGGCCCAGCTCTCTTGCCTTTCTGAATATCGTATTCCATGCCTTTTGGTCTTTTAGTGTGGAGGCTGCCAGCTCCTGTGTGATCCTGATTGTTGCTCCTTGATATTTGAATTGTCTCTTTCTGGCTTCTTGTAAGATTTTTTCTTTTACTTGAAAGCTCTTGAATACGGCTATTATATTCCTTGGTGTTGACTTTTCTGTGTCCAATATAGAGGGTGATCTATGGATCCTTTCAATGTCTATATTGCCCTCTTGTTGTAGAACTTCAGGGCAATTTTGCTGAATAATTTCTTTAAGTATGGAGTCCAAGTTTCTATTAATTTCTGCCTTTTCTGGAAGACCAATGATTCTCAAATTGTCTCTTCTTGACCGGTTTTCTTGGTCTGTCACTTTCTCATTGAGATATTTCATGTTTCCTTCTATTTTATCAGTCTTTTGACTTTGTTTTATTTGTTCTTGTTGTCTTGAGAGATCATTGGCTTCTAATTGTTCAATTCTAGCCTTTAGGGACTGGTTTTCCTTTTCAATCTGGTCATTTCTGGTGGCTTATCATTTCATTTGATTTCTCAGCCTCACTTTACAGTTGCAAAATTCTGCCTTTTAAACTGTTATTTTCTTGCCAGATTGCTTCCATCTTCTTCAAAATCTCAGTTTTGAACTCTTCCATAGCTTGCGACCAGTTTTCATTGTTTTGGGAAGGTTTGGATACTTGTTTGTCCTCCTCTGTTGTCTGGATTTTCTCTGTGTAAAAGTTGTCAAGTGTTCCTCAGTTTTTCTTGATAATCTTTTTCTTCTGGGGTTCTCGGTTTGCCATTTTCAGCCCCACCCCTTTTCAGCTTTGTCTTCACACTCAGGGTCTGTCTGTGCTGTCTGAGCTCCAGAGGGCTCAGAGCTCCTTGTTCTCGGAGTCGAGCCTCCTGATCGTCCCTGGTCTGCCCCTCTGCCCGAGGCTTCTTCAGCAGTCTCAGGGCGATGCTTCCACAGCCTCGTTCCAGTCTGCTCCAGGTCCCCACTCAAGGTCCAAGCTTGCGCTAGAGATCTTTGTCCGTGCCTAGGGCAATGTTTTCACCCGTGCAGAAGCTTGGGAAAATCCCTGTGCTCGAGATCTTTGTCTGTGTCTAGGGCACTGCCTTCACCCGAGCCAGAGCTCAGGGAAGTCTGTGTGCGTTCTTTAGCTTCTTGGGGTCCTAGTTCTTGCTGCTCTCAGGAACAAGCCCTGGAGCTGCCAGTGATTTACTGGGTGCCCCAATCCTACTTTCACTCTTGTGCGTTGGCCTCTGGGCTATACGTGGTATGGGGGTGGGGGAGGGGCTTCTTTCTCTCGAGTTTTAGTAAGAGTTGTTTTACCCCTTTATAGCGTGGAAATGCCCCGATTCCACATACCTACAATGTTGCACCCTGTTGTGGGGTCCCTTAGTTCATTTGGATTCGTTTTTATGTCCCCTTGAAGAGTCCTGTATGCTTCAGTTAGTAGAGATCGAGCAGCTGCTCCTTACTCTGCCACCATCTTAACTGGAAGTCTAACTTTGGCCATTTCTACTATATTCTTTTTTTTTTTTTTAAGGTTTTACCTTCTATCTTAGAATTAATATTGAATATACAGTTCCAAGGCAAGGCAATTAGGGTTAAGTGACTTGCCCAGTGTCATCCAGCTAGGAAGTACCTGAGGCCTGATTTGAATCTAGAATCTCTAGTCTCCAGTCCTGGTTCTCTGTCTACTGAGTCACCCAGTCGCCTCATCTGCTATATTCTTGTTTTAGATAATGTGCCCCTATTTCCAGATGCCCTTTTTGCTTTTTAAGTTCTTTTCCCAATTTTCTTCAGCTTTTCTTAATTGTTTTTTGAAATGTGTTTTGAGTTCTTCCAAAGCCCAATTCACTGGAGTTTCTGCAGTTTTTTTCTTGGTGTTCCTTAGTCCTCCTCTGTTCCATTTGCTCCTTGTTTATTACTGGGACAGAAGCTGTTGATTGTAATTTCTTTTTTCTTTTTCTGTTGTTTATATATATTTTTTTCCTTCTTTCCTCCACCCCTCCTCTCTAGTCATTGGCTCTATTCTTGCTCCACTGTTTATTTGCTGGATCTGTGGGGTTGGGCTATTCTGTTCCCAAGGGGCTTCTTCTTTACTCAACTGACTAACTGGATTAGGCTGATACAGCTGGCCTGTTGTATTAATGAGCCCTAAGGTCAGATCTTCCCTAGCTGCCAGCAGAAGCTGAAGGTGAAGGTGAAGGTGTGGAAGCTGAAGGGTAGTTACTTTTATCTTGCTCTCTTCCTTTTTGCTAGCCACCTCCCTGACAGCTGCCCAGTCAGAGCCCTGAGTTTCTGGTCCTGGTACTAAGGTACTCTGTTGCAGTTGCAGGCTTCACCCTGGGATCCCAGTCAGCTGGATTCTTACTGTGGATCTGAGCACAATAGATGGGGGAAGGGTATTGGATAATATTTGGGCTTCCCTATCCTCTGAAGGCTTCTTATCTGTACTATTGCTAGATTGGATTAAGCCTGGTCTGCAAGAGCTGAATGGGCCCTGAGGCCAAAGCCTCCAGTGGCAGAAGTCCAAGATGGAGGAATAGTGGCTAAAGTCTGTCCAACCAAGCTGTTCTCCCCTCTTCCCCTCTCTTCCAGCTGCCTCCCTGCCAGCTGTGGTCAGAGCATTGAGCCCCACACAGCCTAGGCAGTAGGGCACTACCTCCAGGCTGGAGCCCTCCTCCTGAGACCCCAGCAACCACTAGAGTATTAACACAGTAGGTGGGGGAAGGGTCCTAGGACCCTCCTTCCTTCTCTTCCTTATACCTGAGAATTCAACCAGTTGAGCAGGAGGGTCCCCCACTCTGTCATGTTGTTGAATTTGTTTCTGTGTCCCCCTAGAAGCACTATTAAAAAAATTTAAACATTAAAATTAATTTTATTAAAAAGTATCGTATTTTGAATTGGAATAATAGCCCTTCCCACTAATGTTTCATAGTACTAAGTTAAAGTATTTCAAATATATCAGTCTTTGTTTGATACCAACAATTTAAAAACATAATTGGGGTATCTAATTTTTTTTTAGTTTGTTATTATTGTCCTCTTTTTTAAGCTTATTTTTTTATTTAATTAATTTAGAAGATTTTTTTCAAGGTTACATGATTCATGTTCTTTCTCTCACCTCCTCCCAGCCCCCTTCCATAGCCAACCTGCAATTCCACTGGGTTTTACATGTGTCATTGATCAAGACCTATTTCTATATTATTAATATTTGCACTAGGGTGATTATGTTTAGAGTCTACATCCCTAATCATATCCCCACTGAACCATATGATCAAGCAGTTGTTTTTCTTCTGTGTTCCTACTTCCACAATTCTTTCTCTGGATGTGGACAGCTTTCTTTTTCAAAAGACCCTCAGAACTGTCCTGGATCATTGCATCACTGCTAGTAGAGGAGTCCATTATGTTTGATTGTGCCACAGTGTATCAGTCCCTGTGTACAACATTTTCCTGGTTCTGGATCAATTGGGCTTCCCTATCCTCTTAAGGCTTCTTATCTGCACTATTGCTCAATCAATAATCAGTCACTCTGCATCAATTCTTGGAGGTCATTCCAGTTCACATGGAATTCCTCCAGTTCATTATTCCTTTTAGGACAAAAGTATTACATCACCAACATATACCACAATTCATTCAGCCATTCCTAAATCAAAGGGCATACCCTCATTTTTCCAATTTTTGCCACCACAAAGAGTGAGGCTATAAATATTTTTGTGCCAGTCTTTTTCCTTAGTATCTCTTTGGGGTATAAACCCAGCAGTGGTATGGCTGGATCAAAAGGCAGGCAATCTTTTAATGCCCTTTAGGCATAGTTCCAAATTGCCTTCCAGAATGGTTTCGATCAATTTACAACATCCACCAGCAGTGCATTAATGTCCCTATTTTGCCATACCCCCTCCAACATTTATTACTTTCCTTTGCTGTCATGTTAGCCAATCTGCTTAAGTATGAGGTGGCACATTATAAGAATTTAAGAACACTTTTTCATGTGCTTATTGATAGTTTTGATTTTTTTATCTGAAAATTGCCTATTCATGTCTCTTGTCCATTTATCAATTAGGGAATGGCTTGATTTTTGTACAATTGATTTAGTTCCTTATAAATTTCAGTAATTAGACCTTTGTCAGATTTTTTTTGTTATAAAGTGTTTTCCCCCCAATTCATTGCTTCCCTTCTAATTTTGGTTGTATTGGTTTTGTTTGTGTAAACCCTTTTTAATTTAATGTAATCAAAATTATTCATTTCACATTTTGTAATATTCTTGCTTGGTCTTAAAAATCTTTCCTTTCCCATAGATCTGACAGGTAAACTTTTCTATGTTCCTCCTAATTTACTTATAGTTTCCTTCTTTATATTAAGTCACTCACCCATTCTGAATTTATCTTGGTATAGGGTGTGAGATGTTGATCTAAACCTAATCCCTCCATACTGTTTTCTATTTTTCTGAGCAGTTTTTGTCAAATAGTGAGTTTTTGTCCCCAAAGCTGGGATCTTTGGGTTTATGCACTATCTTGCTGAGGTCATTTACCCTAGGTCTATTCCACTGATCCTTCCTTCTGTCTTTGAGTCAGTGCCATATTGTTTTAATGACAACTGCTTTATAATACAGTTTAAGATCTAGTACTGCTAGACCCCCATCCTTCATTTTTTTTTCATTATTTCCCTTGATATTCTTGATCTTTTGTTCTTCCAAATGAACTTTGTTATAATTTTCTTTAATTCAGTAAAAAAAAAAGTTTCTTTTGGACAGGTATTACACTAAATAAGTAAATTAATTTGGGTAGGATTGTCATTTTTATTATGTTAGCTCATCCTACCAATGAGCAATCAATGTTTTTCCAATTGTTTAAATCTAGATTTAATTGTGTGGAAAGTGTTTTGTAGTTGTGTTCATATAATTCCTATGTTTGTCTTGGCAGATAGATTCCCAAGTATGTTGTATTGTATAGGGTGATTTCATTATTTAATTTTTTAAAGCCCTTACCTTCCGTCTTAGAATCTATACTGGGTATTGGTTCTAAGGCAGAAGAGTGGTAAGGGCTAGGCAATGGGGGTTAAGTGACTTCTCCAGGTTCAGAACTAGGAAGTAACTGAGGACAGATTTGAACCCAGGACTTCTGGTCTCTGGGCCTGCCTCTCAATCCACTGAACCATCCAAGCTGCCCCCTAGGGTGATTTTAAATGGAATTTCTCTTTCTAATTGTTGTTGATGAGATGTGTTGCAAGTATATAGAAATACTGATGATTTATGTGTATTCTGCAACTTTGCTAAAGTTGTTGATCATTTCCACTAGCTTTTTAGTTAATTCTTTAGGATTCTTTAAGTAGACCATCATATCATCTGCAAAGAGAGATAGTTTAGTCTCCCCATTGCCCATTTTAACACCTTCAATTTATTTTTTCTTCTATTATTGCTACTGCTAGTGTTTCTAGTACAATGTTAAATAATAGAGGTGATAATGGGCATCCTTGTTTCACTCCTGATCTTACTGGGAAGGCTTATAATTTATTATTTGCAGATGATGCTTGCTGATGGTTTTAAACATATACTGTTTATTATTTTTAGGAAATCTTCCTATATTTTTTAGTGTTTTAAATAGGAAAGAGTATTGTATTTTGTCAAAGGTTTTTTGGCATCTATTGAGATAATCCTGTTATTTCTGTTGGTTTAGTTGTTGATATGGTCAATTTATGTGGATGGTTTTCCTAATATTGAACCATCCTTGCATTTGTGGTATCAATCCCACTTGATCATAGTGAATAATCCTCATGATTACTTGCTGGAGTCTTTTTGGTAGTATTGTATTTAAGATTTATATTTATATTTTTGTAAATAATCATCCATATCACCTAGATTGTCATATTTATTGCCATACAAATGGGCAAAATAGTTCTTACTAGTTACCTTAATTTCCTCTTCATTAGAGGAGAGGTCACCCTTTTCATCTTTAATACTGTTAATTTGGTTTTCTTCTTTCTTCTTTTTTTTAGATTAACCAGTACTTTATTTATTTTATTTGTTTCTTTCAAAGTATCAGCTTCTAGTCTTATTTATTAATTCAGTAGTTCATTCACTTTCAATTTTGTTAATTTCTCTTCTAATTTTTAGATTTAGGATTACTAATTTAGTTTTTATTTAGGGATTTTAAATTTGTTCTCTTTCTACTTTTTAAATTTGCATTCCCAATTCATTGACCTCTTCTCTCCCTGATTTGCTAATATATGCAATCAGGGATATAAATTTTCCACTGAGTACTTCTTTGGTTGCATCCCATAGATTTTTACATGATGTCTTCTCATTGTCATTCTCTTCATTGAAATTATTAATTGTTTCTATGATTTGTTTTTCAATCAACTAATTTTGGAAAATCATATAATTTAATTTCCAATTAACTTTTGATTTGCCTCTCTATGTACCCTTACTAATTATTATTTTTATTACATTATGATCTGAAAAGGTTGCATTAATTATTGCTCTTTTGCATTTGTTTACAATGTTTTTATGCCCTAGTACATGGTCAATCTTTGTGAATGCAACATGTGCTGCTGAAAAGAAGGCGTATCCCTTTTTGTTCCTATTTTTTCCTCCATATATCTATTAATTCTAATTTTTCTAAGATTTCATTCACATCTCTTACCTTTGTTTTATTTATTTTTTGGTTTGACTTATCTACATCTGATTGAAGAAGGTTCAGGTCTCCTACTAGTATAGTTTTACTATCTTATCCTCCTTAAGCTCAGGAGTTTCTCCTTTAAAAAATTGGATGCTATATCATTTGGTGCATACATGTTGAATACCATGTTATGTTAATCCAGATGGTATGAGAATCTGAAGCTGGGTAGAGCAGAGTTAATCCTAAGTAAGACACTTAAATTGTAGTAGTGAATCTCAAAGGACCCCCACAGCAATAGCTGTTATTAAAATATGGTGAATCTGCTGGGCCCAAGCTCCAGATATAACATGTCCCAGAGTAGCCAGCCAGATTATGAATCTGCAGTTAGAATTATACAGATACTTTGTCTGACTGACTTTCTGACCTTTAATGGATAATACTTGGTTGACTGCAAATTAACTCTGCTTTTGAATGATATAATTTACCTCTTCCCTTCAAATATCCCAAGGATGTGATTTACTATAGCCCTAGGATTATATATGAAGCCAAATCTAAAGTAAGTATAAAGATTTATTGGTAGCAGGCTTAGGGAAGGGAAGCAGGGAAGTGGCTGGAAAGAAGGGAAACAGGAAGTCCTTAACTAAGGCTAATGAAGTAATTGATGATTTCAGGATTGATGTTAATCAGGTATGACAGATGCCAGCCTGCCTGGCCCAACCTAAATCAAGGTTACTCTGCTGATAAGGTATTGGCGTTTCTTCTTGTTGGTTAATTCAGGATCAGGGACTACTAAAGTTGATTGGTATAGGTTGCTGGTTGAATAAGCTCACCTAAAGCCTACTCTACCAAACTCTCTTTCACCAATACAATCTCAAATCTGAGAACTCTTCTCAGTTCAAATCTTACCTTTTATACCCAAGCCTCAACTGCCTTGGCACCTGCCAGCTCTTGCCAGGCTTGGTTCATTCTATATTCCAAGCAAGTAACTGTCCATCATCTTGATTTCAACATAGCTGTATAATTTATCATTTATGACCGCTATGTCCTCATTGTCTATACTGCCTTTTATCAGGTTGTATTACCTTCCCTATCTCTTTTAATCAGATCTACTTTTACTTTGGCTTTGTCAGATATCATGATTGTGACTCCTGCCTTCTTTTTCTCAGTTGATGCCCAATAGATTTTGTTCCAGCCTCTTACCTTTACCCTGTGTGTGTATACCTTCTTTATGTGTGTTTCTTGTAGACAACATATGGCAGGATTTTAATTTCTAATCCACTCAGGTATTTGCTTTCATTTTATGGGTGAGTTCATCCCATTCACATTCAGAGTTATGATTACCAACCATGTATTATCCATCATTTTGATTTCCCCTCCTAGTCTTGTCCTTCCTTCTTTCACTATTTCCTTCTGCACCAATGTTTTGCTTTTAATCAGTCCCCCTATTCCCCATCCTTATTTTACTTGCCTTCTCACTCTCTTCCTTCTTATTCCCCTCTTATTTTTCTTTAGGGTCTCTTAAATTCTCTCCTTCCTCTCTTTCACCCTCTTTTAGTACTCCCCCCCCCACTCCCCACCTTGTTTTTCCCCTCTCTACTTCCCTGTAGGGTAAAATAGAATTTGATCCCAATGGAACTGTATGCTCTTCCCTCTTAGAGTTGATTCCACTGAGAGTAAGGTTTAAGTATTACCCATTAGCACTCTCTTCCTCTCCTTATAATAGTATCCTTCCCCTCCTCCTTTCATGCTATCCTATTTTTCTTATTTTTTCAAGTTTTTCTTGGTGCCATTTTCTATTCACCCCCATTTATTTTTTTACATATCATTTTAAACCACTTAGTACCCCAAACAGTACCTATGAATAATTCTTCTAAGGGCTATGATAGTTAATACAGCTTTTGAGAGTTATAAATATCATTTTTTTATATAGAAGCATAAACAATTTGACCTTACTGAAATCCTTAAAAAGTTTTTTTCCCCTCTCTTTCTTGTTACTTTTTCATGTTTCTCTTGAGTTTTGTATTTGGACATCAAATTTTCTGCTTAGTTCTGATCTTATCTTTTCTTTTTATATATATTTTATAAAGTTTATTAATAATCACTTGAAGTAGAAAGAAAATAAACTAAAAGAAATATAAGTTCAAACCTAACAAAAATAAGATCATGTGAGCAAATTCTCCTGCCTATCCAAAGCCTGCTTCCACAAAACTTGATCAGGAAAAGAGAGAGAGAGAGAAAGAGAGAGAGAGAGACAGAGAGAGAGAGAGAGAGAGAGAGAGAGAGAGAGAGACAGAGAGACAGAGAGACAGAGAGAGAGACAGAGAGAGAGAGAGAGAGAGACAGAGAGAGAGAGAGAGAGAGAGAGAGA